>NC_050604.1:24688055-24803055 GCF_013368585.1 Megalops cyprinoides
TCAGGAGTGCAGTTTCTGGTGGGGCGGAGCTGAGAAGGGAGGGGGACAGGGGGCAGTTCACACCTGCCCACACCCTGGGGGGGGGGGGGGGGGGGGGGGGGGCGGGCACCGAAACTGCCTCTTCATGCTGGCATTGTCTGGGCTGGCAGGGGGGGTTGTTTAATCAACATGAAGAAACTGGGCACAGTAAGTATCCACTGGGCAATAGTAAGTGTGTGTGAGTGTGTGCAACAGTGATTCTGTTCTCAGCTGAATGGACACATGTTTTTTTGGATGTTTTTTGGTTATTTTTTAAACCGTGGCCTGCTTTATTAATATTTATTATCTTTTATTTATTTTATTATTATAAAGCAATAACATGGATATAATAATTAATAGTAATAATAATGATATCATGATGACAATGATTATCATTATCATTAGCGACTGCCTCATCACCACCTCAGGGTATCTCTGAGCCCCCCTCGGTCCCCCTCCTCACCTGTGGAACTCTTCCCCGTGAATGACGACCCTCGGACTCTCAACCCCGTGGTCCTGCAGGACGGGCGTCGTTCCAAAACCGGGGCGCCCGCTGGAACGGTGGGGTGTGTGGGTCTATCGCTGACTCTGCAGGGGGTGGAGCCAGCAGCTGGAGCTGAAATTTAAGGAAAGGAAGGAAAATAAAAACATGAAGAACAGGGCAGAATAGTGGTAAGGAGCAGGGCTTGTAACCAAAAGGTTGCGGGTTCGATTCCCCACTGGGGCACTGCTGCTGTAACCTTGGGCAATGTACTTCACCCACAATTGCTTAGTAAATATCCAGCTGTATACGTCTACAGTAAAAACTGTAGCCTGTGTCAGTTGCTCTGGATAAAAGCGCCTGCTAAAATGACAATAATGTAATGTAATGAGCACTGTTAGGGAAAGCCGGTGTAACAGTGCGTAGCCCTCATCTCAGCACACGCTCAGAGACTCACAGGAGCACCGGCTTGGCTGTGACTGTCGGTCACATTTATGGCATAAACAACCCACTTAATTTAGGTCATCTGTTCAGAGGGCTGGTAACAATACCCAGCACATGCAGCGACATATTCAATAAAGAAAATACATCCATACAGGAAACAGGTATGGCTAATACACCCGGCAAAGTATTGAAAAATCTCTCTGAAATGTAGAATTTTCTCATGTAGTTATGTATTAGCCATGAAACTCTAAAAAGTGAAAACTTTCCTCGCTCAGATTAAATTGATCCGCTACAAAATGAAGAAATAGAAATGAACTCCGACACTATTTCTACAGACAAAATGCAATAAATAGTTACATGAGCAGAATCAGAGAAGCAGACAATTGCATCCAAACCCTTAAATCGACCATTCATCAAAATAAACATTCACTACCGGGGAACTCAAAGGAGATTAGTACTATCTGGGTTAGCGATGCAATTCCGAGTACTGGCTGATTTTCGTTATGTAAAAATATTAATTGCATCGGCTGTTGTTACCATGACGTCTTGACTGGAGCCTCATGGCAGAAGCGCTAACGCCTGAACGGCGACTGAGTCAGTCTCCACTGCTGCCTTCCACCAGCGGCGATCTCACCGCACGACACAATCAGCCAGATCTGTCAACAAATCTGGCGCACGCGTTCCCACGGCAACGCCGTTCAGGAAGTCCCTTGATCACCATGACAACATCCTCTAGCTACAAATCTGCTTAAAGTGAGGTTTATATGAAGAGCTGTGGTTAGAAAAAAATGAATAATACTACAAAGCAGAACCAGCAACCACAGGTAGAGACACCTCAGGGTAGATTACCATAGAAACGGGGGGGAGAAATAGCAGTGTTATTACATCCCAGCATCACCTGAGACCACTCTGACAAAGGCTATTCAGATAAAAAGGCAAGAGACTTCAGATTAAAAAAAAAACGAAGAAATTTTTGTTCTTTGTTTCAGAAGTACACCCAAATCCTTCCTCGACTCGTGCGTGAAGCGGCAAAGAAAACAGCCTCAGTAACAACAGGTAGTGATGACTTACTTTCCCACAGCTGCGCTCTGGCGTTCCTGTTAAGAGCCGCGAACAAAGGGATGATACAGAACCTGTAGGATCCAATAAGCAGGCACGTAAGGAGTGTGAGGTCACAGGGGTGCCCCGGGCTGGCCTGCGGTACCAGGGTGGAATTGATGAGGAGGTGTGCCGAAAATTCGGTGGAGGTGCAGCTCCTGAGACCTCCTTGAGCAGACATTGGGAATCACAAACAAAAAAACCGCCCAGAACAAAGGCGAAGCTGTCAGTCTCTGGATGCCACAGGCATATTTAGGTCTCTCTCTCTTTTTCTCTCTCTCTCTCTCTGTCTCTGTCTCCCCCCTCTCCCCCCCCCTCTCTCTCCCTCCCTCAGTCTCTCTCCCCGCCCCCCCCCTCCCATATGTCTCCATACGAGGGACCCCTGCTCCTCGGCCAATCAGAGCGCGGCAGGCTGCGGAGGATGAGAGGGCAGAGAGGTGCGACCGTGCGCCGGGTTCCCGCCTTCCTCCGGAATTCCGAAAGCAGCGAAATTCCGAGGGAAGACCGGCCGCTGCACCAGCGTTCTCAATAGGTCATCTGTGCCGGAACAGAGACACAAAGGCCCTCGTTAACTCTGGCCTCCCGCCCGCGCTCTCTGTTCGGGTCACCCGCGCAGTGCGGACACGCTCTCCAGGCCTGGCGTGAGCTGTGTGGTCCGCATTCCTCTGAGACGCTTACACAGAGGACGCTGCAGCTCAGAGCTCTGAGGCGTAGCAGCCTGGCACACTTTTTCAGCTACAAAACGAACACAGCCCCCAGCTCATCTTAAACCGGCAAAACTACGGAGGTTAAAATTTCTGGATGCTTATTCCTTGAACCCCTTTCCCATGCCCGTGTTAAAATGCCAGTGATAGAATGGAGTTGGACACAGGTGGAATTTCTCTCCTTCCTGGAAGATTTGATTGACGCCACACATCCTTCAAAACCGCAAGTGCTTACAGAAATTTGGCCTGAATCGGCTGGCATCAGCGTCACCGGCAGTAAGAGGCCTTTCACACGTGCCATTGCAAATCAGTGCAACTCCACTGGCACACAGAGCTCGTGCTTTAATGAGACCCTGAGCCAATCTGAGGCATTCGCATTCTAAATCTTTCCTATACTCCAATTCTACAATTCTAGATCTTTCTGACATTCGGATTCTACAACTGTAGATTTGGTAGATAGGCAAACAAACGCTGTGGAAAACACACTCTGAGTAGGAAGCACTGTAGTCCACACTCTTCATGGTAGGTGAAGAACTACATCTGAGATCCTCTAATAAATCCATCACATGAAAGACTCAGTGGTGTGAGAAATACACCACTCAGTCTGGTTCCGCCGGTGCTGTTGTTAAGATACTTATGTCTGCAGCAAAAGAATTTGTGTTACAAAAAACAACACATTCAACTACAGCTGCAGCTCAACAGACACATTTCAGTTTCATGAAGCCTGAAGTGCAGGCCCAACAGACATGCCCAGAGAGAGTGAGCTATGCCCACACCAGACAGACAGGCAATCTCTCCTTTACGCAGTCCAGCTGCGACCTTTGACCTATGGAACAGAATCCTTACTCCACCACAATGGCAGAAGAATCCGGAATCCTGACGACATTCCAAAAACAAAAAGAAGTTCTGGGAATGACTAAAGTGTAAGTCACAGGGCCATGGACGTCATAGCTAACGCATCATGTTTGAACCAGCCTGACTGGGAAACAAAGATTCGTTTCAAAAACAGTGCATCTGATATGTGCTCACAATAGGCAGGAAAGCGTGGGCCGCGTCCACGGGGTGCAGGGAGGGGCCCCCGAAAGGCTGCATTCACTGTCGGTCAGTGATTTGGGGGGGGGGGGGGGGGGGGGGGCGGTGTAACTCCACTCTGACAGCTCGCATCGCCGCGGTTACGCCGGACGTCTCGGGGCAGATGCGGCGAAGGGCTCAGAACTCTGCCCCCTGGCTAATGAGGACCAGATGCGGGCTCCAGCGTTGGTGTGGGCGGGCGGGTCACACTGGGAGAGAGCTGCGGAGCGATGTGGAGCCGTGCGGCCTGGCTCCCTCCTGCAGACGGTTACGCGCTGGCACACGCATTTCCTAACACCCGTGTGTGAATTAAACATGAGAGCAAACGCTGAAGACGGGTAATATTTTCAGTAGCAGTTTGCTTCCCAGAGAGACGTCCTCAGGGCCTGTCAGGGGTGATTTCCATAGCTTACTGTTGACATGTTACCAATTTATGCAGCAGGACACCAAACAAATCCGATGCCCAAGGGTAAAGCAGCTGTGCCCCACATGTGGATCGAACTTGCAACCTTCTGGTTAGCAGCTCAGTTCCTAAACTAATCAGCCTTGTTGGAGCTGCTGGCTTTGTTCTCAAACAGAAACTTCCCCTTGGGGTTTATTTTCGAGAACACACTGAATTTTGTTTGATTGAGTGTAGTTTGATGTTGATTGCTGACTGTAAAACCCTTAAAGTTAAATCGTACTGTTCAGGTTCAAAGACCAGCTCCTTTATAATCTGCTGGTATGGAATGTTTTCTCATGATACGGCCAATCAGATTTCTTTAAGACTCACCATGGCTAGCCATGGTGGCGGCGGTGGAGGTGGCCCTGCCCGGTTCACTGTGGGTGCTGGTGAGGGACGAGGCGCTGCTGGTTCTGATTCGGCCCGTCGCTGGCGGCCTCAACGCCGCCGGGGGGTGGGGGGCTCCAGGCCCAGGGTTCGAGAGGGTCCTGGTGGCAGGGGGCCTCTCCATCTCCGCTGATTTGGAAGCACCTGCCCAAGACAAAACCCAGATAAGCAGGTCACTGACGGGGTCCTACTGCGAGCGCATAACCCAGTGACACACTAACAACACTGACTATCTCAGTATTACATTACATTACATTATTGTCATTTAGCAGATGCTTTTATCCGGGGAATCAGAACAGAAGGTCTGGAGACATAGGCTTCTGCGTGTCTGTAAACATCAGGAGGACGAGCCAGGCTGTTGACCTCACAGAGCTCTGGCCTCTGAATAGGACTGGCGGATGTCAGATACCACTGATCTCAGACCAGCTGGTAGTATCGAGCCGACAGGAGCTGGCGGGGTCAAAAGGAAAATCCAGCAGGTTTTAGGCGATTTCGTCTGACGCATCTTAATAAAGCCGCCACGGGGTGGGGCCAGAGACGGCCTTCACCCTGGGAATGTGAGCACAGCGCTAACAGCTAACTGTCAGCAGCTTCTACATTACAACAACATTTTCAACTCCAGGGGGCGCTAAAGGCATCATTTACTGTCACAGAGGTTCCCCTGCAAGGTGTCTGGGATCCTGACAATATCATGCGATCACTTTCATACCATTCCGTATCATAATTGCAATGTAAAATGTAAACACAGCACTGCAGCAGAATCCTTCTTCTTCGTCTCCGCTGATGGGAGAGGGAAACTGCTGCTAGTTCTGTTTTCTGCTGGCATTTGCATTTATTCATTTGGCAGAATTTTGCTTTTATCCAAAGCAACTTACATAGGTTACAGTACTTTTACAATGTTATCCATTTATACAGCTGGTTATTTACTGAGGCAATTGTGGGTTAAGTACCTTGCCCAAGGGTACAGCAGCAGTGTCCCAGCAGGGATCGAACCGGCAACCTTTCAGTTACGAGTCCTGCGCTATACTACCACTATGCTACACTGCCGAGTACACTCCCCTTTTGAATGAAACCTTCACCTTCACTAAACAGCTGGATAATTACTGAAGCGATGTCAGGTGGAGCACCCTGCTCAACGACGCAACAGCAGCGCCCCTCTCTGGGTTAGAACCCAGAACCTGCTGGTTATAAATCCTATTTTCCCTCTGTCCTCTGTACCTAAAGCAGATCCTCTCACTATACTTGATGAATAAGAGGAAATCTGGGGAAAACGCAGCCACCTAGCATCTAATTAACACACCGCAGCTGTGATACGCCTGAAGTAAGGCCTCTCTGAAGCACAGGGAGCCCAGAATGCATGAGCTGCATGAAACCGGCCGCTGGACTCTAATGTGGACCAGGATTATCCCCATCTGCTGCGGCTAATCTGTCACCGCCCCGCAGGGCGAAAGGCAGGCAATCCCTCTCAAACTCCCACACTTTCCCTGCTAAATGCGCCGGACGGCCCCAGGTGTTGAAAAGCTGCGGGGCCGAAGCCGCTTTCGGCACACCCTGTCCGAGGAAACCCCGCCCGCGGACCGCAGGGCGGGGGTGAGACGTTGTGTTCTGCTAGCAGGAAGTATCACAGTACCCCCCTTCTCACCCAGATTTTCCCTCCGAAAAGCACAGCTGTGTTTTCCCAGCACAGGAAAGAACTCCCCCCTCCCTGCTCCAAGACTCACTTTCCCTTCACACTCGCAGTGTGTGTGTGTGTCTGTGTGTGTGAGCGTGCGTCTGTGTGTGACTCAAACCCTTTGGATTCTAGAACATGCAACCGTATCCATGGCGATGGGCTCTGCGGGGTCGGTGACTCAAGCTTTGCTCACTAGAAACAGGAAGAGTTCGGCTTGGTAAAGATCACCGAGCCCTTGAGTCTGACGCCTCCTGTGGTGAGCGCCTGGTACTGCAGCGTGAACGACTCGTTGCTCAGAGGCGTTTAGCCCAATGGGCAGCTCTCACCTGGTCACTGTGCTGGCCACTCTACGAGCACAACGGCTAACATAAGACAGATTCATAATAACCAGGTTCTGGGTCAAAGAGAGGCTGTATCTGTGGGAGCTACAGCAGTGTGTATTTTGTGCTCAATCATCGGGTCAAACTAAGAGCACAGCACTAAAACGCCTAAATTTATGGCCCCCCCAGCATAAAGTTTCATAGTTTTTAAAGCCCACGCATAGAACATTTCATAGGGGGCGTAAGAAACAAGCATCTAGCAGTTTTTCCCACAGGATGTGTGGGTGGAGTCCACGATTGGTCACGGCACGTAAGCCAACACAGTAACAGAAAATCAAAGCTTCAAAAACCCCAGACATTTTTTCAGACACTGGCTGGGTGGACGTGGTGAATTAAGCCTGTTCTGAAGGCTCGTCGGAGGGAAGGGGGCAGGCCAGGACAGCCCGGGTGAGAGCGTGAGGTCAGCTCTCTGACAGAAGAACAAACGCACCGCTGTCTGGAGAGGATGTGGCCTTCGGAGGATGATGGCAGCCGCCACCTTTGAGCGCCCCCTCCAAATCAAAGACCGAAGCACAACAATTATGGAGGGGGTTAGGTTACAGTCCGAAGCCTCAAAGTCCAACACTTAAGAACCGTGTCTCACCTCCTTCCCATTGCCTCATCTCTCTCTCTCTCTCTCTCTCTCTCCCTCTCTCTCCCTCTCTCTCCCTGTCTCTCTCTCCCTCTCTCCCTCTCTCTCTCCCTCTCTCTCTCTCTCTCTCTCTCCCTCTCTCTCTCTCTCTCTCTCAGAACACACTGGTCTCAATTTCCAGGCACAAGTTCCTCTTTGTGCAAAGAGACAGAAATGACACAACTTACGCCTCAAGGCGAAGGACACAGGAAAAAAAAATCCGGTTAAACTTTCTCCGCTGGAGCAGAAATGAGCTTGGGACATATAATGACATCCACGACATTTAAAAGCAACAAATTTCAACAAGTGCCCCTTTAATGTTAGTACAGCACAGAGCGTACTGTGTTCAAGAAAATGTCCAGAGAGTGAAGTCTCCCGAACAATATTCAACCAACATGTGTCCCTCTAATATTATACCAGCATAGAGTTTACCATGTATAAGAAGATGTCCAGGGAGTATAGTCTCTTGTACATTAAAAACATCCTAACAAGTTCAACATATGTTCCTCTAATGTTAGTACAGTACAGACCCTACTGTGTATAAGACAATGTCCAGGAAGTGACGTGTCTCGTATATAACAATATCATAAATAGTTCATCACGTGTTTCTCTAATATTAGTACAGTCCAAAGCTTATACAAGGACGTGTAGAGAGAGAAGTCTCTTGTATGTAACAATATCCTAACAACATGTGTCCCTCTAATGTACAGCACAGAGCTCACTGTGTATAAGACAATGTCCAGGAAGTGAAGTGTCTCATATACAACAATATCCTAACTAGTTCAACATGTGTCCCTTAGTTCCACACCCCTTTGACGCCGTATTGTACAATACAGAGCTTACTGTGTATAAGATGATGCCCAGGAAGTGAAGTCTCAGTGTGTAACAGCGGCCTGCATTAACCGGCCCAGACGGCTGTGTCTGGACTCTTCCTCACCCCAGCTGCTGCTGGTTAACGTTTTTCCCTCCGAAATCTCCCGCACATGCCTCCGCACACTCACGCCCTGCAGCGGGACGCTCGTCAGACTGCTCGCCCCGGCCGGTGAGGGGGAGAGGGGACGCGGGACGCAGCGTCCCGGCGTGTGTTTGGAGGAATGTGGGAGGCGTGTGCGCTCCGCCCCGCAGCTGGAGGGACCCCTGCACTCCGAAACGCTGCTCGCTGACTGACTTCAGCCAACGAAAACACCGTCCCACAGCGGCAACGCTCTGAGGAGAGGAACTAGCGAGAGCGGCAAAGCTCTGTAGACGTTAGAGACTAAGAGATAGAGAGAGAGAGGAAGAGAGAGGGAGAGAGAGAAAGAGAAAAAAATAGAGAGGGAAATGTAGAGAAAGAGGGGGACAGAGGCAGAGGAAGAGAAGAGTAAAGGAAGAAGAGAGAGAGGGATAGCGAAACAGAAAGAGGCAGAAAAGGCAGAAGGAAAGAGAGAGAGTGACAGAGTGATAGTGGGATAAAAAGTCAGAGGGAGAAGGAAGCAAAGTGTGGGGGAGAGATAGAGGGATCGAGAGAGAGAGAGAGAGAGAGAGAGAGAGCACAGGGGTCTGTACTCACCGGTGGTCTGGGCAGGCTTGCTCCCAGCACTGGGACCATCTTTACGGGAGGAGTCCAGCCTGAGCCTGGCCACAGGCGGGGGGAGTCTGCGAGGAGGAGCCGGAGCTGGAGCCAGAGCCGGAGCCGGAGCTGGAGCTGAAACCGGAGCTGGACCCGGCCCGGGAGGCGGCCTCTGTCCCGTGGCGTCTCCAGGCCCCCCTGGCACGGCCTGCGGGAGGAAGCCCCTTTTAGCGGCCGGCGCCCACATAAGCAGCGTGCGCTGGGCTGTGGAGCTGCGCAGCGAGAGCGCACTGCTGCCCATGCCTTCCTGAGAGAGAGTGCGTAACGCACCGGGAGCTGGGGAGGGCGCATTCCAGCCCGGCCCTCCCCTCCTCCGCGTAAACACTCTCCGCACGTGGGGCTGATCTGAGGCCAGCTTGCTCACGGCCGCGCGGGAACGTCGCGTCACTCACGGCTGCGCTAACGCCAGGACTGTCTCAGAGCTGCGTGACTGAGACGATAAAAAAAACCCTCTGCAATCTAAATCAACGCTCTTCCCTGGCTTTGCAGAACCACAACAAAAAAACTCACAACTGCTAAAAAAAAGCATTTCTTTAAACCTCTGTAAAAACACAGCTCCCAGACATTTAAATATCCAGATCAAACAGAAACAATGAGCTGCTTTTAAAAGTCGAGATTAACCCTTAGAGCGCCCCTTCATTGCGACTCTGTTTAAAAGGCTGCTGTGGTAGGAGCCCCCCTCTCTCAAAGAAAGCTTGTACGTTCTACGTGACAAGATGGACATCCAGCCAGAAGACGCAGACACAGACACAGACCATGCCGCTAATAGGCAGAAGCGTGACTGTCACATGCCGCTGTTAGAATAGGACAGACTGCAGCCTGTCAGCTCAATGAGCTCATTAGAGGGATCCCTGCGCTGGGGTCCTGGTGCTCAGTGACACAGTGGCATGAGTGTCAGTCAGGGCTGAAGGAACTGCCGCTGTCTCCTGAAAAAACGTCAAACTTGCCTTTGCTTTAAGGCGGGTATGAATTCCTCATTAAAATGAGTAAAATCTACAGTATGAAATTATATGATCGTAATCAAAGATCCAAACTTACATACATAATAAAAGTAATTAAAGGAAAAGATGAGAGGTAGACTAATCTACCACAATAGATATATGATATATGAGCCGTATAATGGATATATGAATCCATAAATGCAAAAATGCATTACTCACAGCATTGCTGCCTTGGTGAGCCTCTGTCCGTGTGGTGCTGGTCACTCTGAGAGCAGACGCGGGCCCAGGCGGGACGTTGCGTTTGAGTTTCTTGATGTCAGGCTTGAGGTTCGTCTTCACCGCGGCTTTGGCGGCCTTTTCAGCGGCAGACTCCGCCCCCCTCTTGCCCCCTGCCAGCCTGGCGACGAGCGTCCCATGATGCTCTTTGGCAGGCGCAACACCAGGCCTCCCCTCTCCAGCACTCCTGGACTGGGGTTTCTTGGATGGTAAGCGGATGGTTTTGGGTTCAGAGCCCTGCAGAGGGGTGGAGGTCTGAGCAGTGAGGGGGGAATGGGGTTCACAGGAGGGTGAGGGTGACGGGGTTTCGTCCGGGGAGGCCTCAGGGAAGGCCGAGGGGGCTGTGGAGACCTGAGTCTCTTTGCTGGGAACATCAGCGCCCCCTGCTGTCACTGCGGCATGTGTACAGCTTGGTGCTGGCAGGGCACGGTGATCATTCTCCTCCGTTTCGGGCGGCATGTTGCCGGGACACGGGGCGTCCTCGTTTAGGGGCTCTCCGTTGCTTTGGGTGTCCCGGCCCCCCTCCTCTCGCAGCTCAGAGAGGCTGTGCGGCTGGCAGGAGTCTCTCGGGGTGAAGATGTCCCTCCTCATCACCGTCTCTTCGGGGTTCACGGTCAGGGGCGAGTCCTGGTTGCTCCCTGGCTCCACAGTTGCCTCGGTAACAGAAGACCCCGGGTAGGTGTTCCTGCTTCTGTCGCTCCTCTCGGTGGGACCGTCGTCATGGTCACCGCCTCGCTCCTGCAGGTCCGGGGTCTCCAAAGCCGAGGTTCCTTCCCCTCTGTCCAGGTCACCCTCCGCCTTCCGGTTGCCCTCCTCACCACACTCTGGGGGCGGAGCTTCCCTGTCCACGCCCCCCGGCACACCGCCCGTCTCCATGGAGTGGACTTCTCTGTCAGGGACCACAGGTGTTTCCATGGCAGCCTTCAAACCCGGGCCACAGCCCAGCATCACCGTGCCTGAGGTGTCCTCCGCAGGGCTCAGACTGCTCGCGGTCTGTGGGGGGTCCAGGGAGGACTCTTCCCCACTCTGGCCACCGCAGTTAGACTCCTTCAGGTGGAGTGAGCTCATCTTCTGCCCACTGACACCGGTCCTGTCTCCAAGCACACCACAGACATCCTACATGGAGCACCACCTACAGGGATACCTCAGATGTCCACTGCATTGTGGTGATGGGAGATTGTCTAAAATGAGGAAAATAAATACAACTAAATACTCATATAATACAGTCATTTTTTAGACTGTTATCAGCAAAAAGGGAAAAAGGAATTCTCTTGCCCATTGTGAATTGTATTACTTCCTCCTCTTGATCTATAACTGAATCATAACAATACATTAATAATGTCCTGCAATGTGTGTTAAAGGTCACACAGCTGTGAAATGTACATACGTATGTTTCTGCATTTCATTACATCTTTCCTTTATAGATTCTCTTATCTGTAGTATCTTAAAAAGCTTACAATTTTCTGTTATTCATTTATGCAGCTGGATATGCTTTGTTTTAGATGAATGCTGAATATAAATTTATTTCCTCATTAACATTCCTTAGCTTTTGAGCTTTGATGTCTAAACTCCAAGAAAAAGAGGCTGGGAAGTCCAGTTGCTGTCGTAATTCACTTGCATGGGGGGGGGGGAGTCGGCAGTGCAAAAGTGAGCTCTGCTGCCCTCTAGAGGACAAACAATATTTTACATTTTGTCGTGAATGCAGCTCAACTTTGACTGGCACCACTTGAAACAAAGGAAGAATAGTGTCCATTCTAGTCAAGGCAGACATATGCCTGAGGCTAATGTCCAGCTGGCCAGATCTGAGGCAAGATCTAACTAGCAAAGAGTAACTGGCCAGCATCCACACAGGCGTCCTCTGAGACTTGCAAAGGTTTGGCTCATAGAGGCCCCTTGTGAAGCTTGCAAGGTAACGAGGAGGCTGTTTGAATATTAAGACGTAGCTTCTTAACTGGCCCAGGACAGTGAGAAGCACAATGCTGGGCTTGTTTTTAACAGCTCTGCTCCCTCAGAGAGGCTCTGACTGCCAAGACATTCCTCCCTCGTCCACCCTGTGTCCCAAATCCGGACAAACAACCGGCCACAAATCCATCAGGCCAGCTAGCGGGCTTGGCTAGCACTGCGCCCCTTTGATGCCTTAGATCTGGGAGCTCAGAGATCACCGAGATTTGTTAAAACCGTTCCAGTCTTTACAATTATTAATTGTAAATTGAATTAGGGAACTGGGCTTGCAACCAGATGGTTGCAGGGTCAAATCCCAAAATGAGGTACTGCTGTCCTCATGAGCTAAGTACCAAACTTGAACCGATTCATTAAATATCCAGCTGCGTATCTGGGGAGGATAAATCTAAATTATTAGATTATTACATTTTTACAATTATTACAAGGCCTGCAGCCTTTTGGAAACAAGTCAAACGTTCAAAAAATGGTCTACCACACTCGTGCCCCTGAATTCCATAATGCAGCCCAGATAATAGTCACACACTTAAAAAAAGCCCAGCTAATGCTTTTGAAATTCTTGCCCCCCCAGACTCCCTGATAACAAACACGCTCTCTGCGTTTCATTCCGAATCCTCTCACACCCTTCCCATGCTACTGTATGCGCGTGCCATTCAAAGCGACCGCTGAGGGGACGACGGGTTTGAAACCGCTGGACGAAGGCCACATGCAGCACTGCGCTGCCAGCGCGGAGAGAGCGCCGTCAGAGAGCGGCTCGGCACGGCAAACTGCCGCGGGGCGCGCAGGCAGCTCCACCAATCACAGCCTGACACCAGCCCAGGACAGAGAGCGGGTCACGGGCGAGCGAGAGGAGGTTGCGCTCGTTTGTCAAAAGCGCAGGGTCAGACGAGGAATCCACACAGCTATCTGCTGCAGGGATAACACACAGGCATCACTTCAATCAGTCACTGAAAATGTGTGTTACTGCTGCACAGAGCACAATATGTGCAATATGGAGACTGTAAAATCCTCTGCCATTCCTACACAGTACGAAGATCATTTTTAATGCAAGCGGGAATTGCATATACAAATATAAACAAGCAGCAGCTAAATATTAGATAATGACAGAAGTGTGTTTCATCACAACATACATGTATACCTCCAACAAATCACAATCTACCACCCTCTCAGCCCCCTATGGTTAACCTGAGAAAATCCTTGCAGTACTGTTATACTGACCATCACACCATCAGAACTTTAGGTAGGTCTACTGCATCTTCCTAATTGAATGTAGAGAGACCAACAGACTCAGTGCTGGGGTCTGTGTGGAGAGCAGTAGACTCAGTGCTGGGGTCTGTGTGGAGAGCCGTAGACTCAGTGCTGGGGTCTGTGTGGAGAGCCGTAGACTCAGTGCTGGGGTCTGTGTGGTGAGCCGTAGACTCAGTGCTGGGGTCTGTGTGGTGAGCAGTAGACTCAGTGCTGGGGTCTGTGTGGTGAGCCGTAGACTCAGTGCTGGGGTCTGTGTGGTGAGCAGTAGACTCAGTGTTGGGGTCTGTGTGGAGAGCAGTAGACTCAGTGCTGGGTCTGTGTGGAGAGCAATAGAATCAGTGCTGGATTAATGACTCTCCAGGCTCCTAGTGAGGAGTCCCATCAGAGCTCAGACAGGCTGACGAGTGAGCGTCAGCCATGAAGGAGAGAGGGGGGTCCTGACTGAAAGGCAGGGGGCTGGGGCTGATCTCAGGTCAGCGGTGCATGTACAGGTCATGTTTGATTTGGCTCTCTGACTGACTCTGAGCTTGGACGGCAAAGTCCACTCACCCCTACGCAGGTCGTTCAGACACAGGCATTGCGTAACGTCCGTAAACATGCGCACACGTGGACACTCTCACTTGTGCAAACACAGACATCGCAGACAGAGATCGCATTGCACAGGTCTGCAGAAGGAAAACGGCATGTGTTCAACAAATCGCTCAACGACAGAGCATTTTAAACAACACTGGTCACTGCAGATTAACTATCCAGATAAAGCTACCTCCACACGATTTTCAGGCTTGTGAATTCCTACCTCGTGCAGTAAGAAAGAGAGTGATTTAAACAATCTGAAAGCAGGGCAGGAGCTTCCTACAGGGAGCGCTTGGAGGAAGCAGCCGCAAGTCGCACCATAATGTGTGGATGCGGTGTCACACGTGCGCCCCATCCTCTAGCTATCTGTTGGGGTGACATTACTGGAAAAGGGAAACTGCGGTCATATTGAACTTCCTCTGCTCCCCCACAATCCCCCTTCCTCAAGGCTCTCTGGCCGTTTGACCGTACAGCTGGAAAGACACTACAGACAACGCTGGGTTTATGCAGTGGAGCTTTTAACAGCCTTATTTAATGAATGCATATCAGAGGGATGGGCAAAATGCTCTTATTCGTTCAGTTTTTGGCTCTGTGTTTAGCAGTATATGTTCACCAAAACTCAATGACAGATAATCAGAAAAAGATTATGGGCACAAGCATGGGTGGCATACCTAAACTATGATGGTAGCACTATGCGTTTTGCTTTCTGCCAAATCCAGATCATTTTTGCCACCACAAGGCTACACAAACAAACTGCACACAGTCATTTACGTCAATGGGGACCGGCTGTGGGAATTCTCCAGATCTCCAGATCTCTCTGAAGGTGGAAAAATACAGCAGTTCCACTTGCATATTTATATTTTAAAAAGTTGTAGTGAAAGTGGTTACATTCCCCTACAGATCTAATTTCTTCACGAAGGCCAAAGTGCTGTTTAACGTATCTGTAACAGGCCTTGTTCTTTCAGGATCATAAATAATGCTGTAAACTAACTGTGAACTAACTACCACCTTGCACAGCCCCTAGACAGCATATAAAGATTATGAAAAAATATATATATATACATATAATTTTCTCCTATAAAAGTTATGAAAAAAAATTATACTTTAAATTTATGTATAAAAATATCTTAAATTGACAGCAGCCCTCTCTTTGCTGCCAAGAGAGGCGAAACTAACGAGCTGCACTTCCATTTGA
Organism: Megalops cyprinoides; assembly: GCF_013368585.1. Taxonomy (NCBI): domain Eukaryota; kingdom Metazoa; phylum Chordata; class Actinopteri; order Elopiformes; family Megalopidae; genus Megalops; species Megalops cyprinoides. The sequence goes on from NC_050604.1 coordinate 24,703,164, forward strand.
GGGGAAAGAGCGTTATGTTCCTCGGATCCTTCACCTGGCGACGGACTGCACTTATCGACAGCCAGCGTGGATGTAGGACCCAGCTCAAGGGCGAGCACATACCCCTTTTCACCGGGTGATTCTATTTTAAGGACGCGCATTGTGACGTGAAGCTGAGGGGCGATTCAGAGTTTTCGGCTGGAAATGATTTGTTCGTTTTTGGGGACGAAAGCCATCCTTTTTTCAAAGGCCCTTGGTCCTGGCAGCAGCTCACACACAACACAAACGCTCTCACAACGTTTCTCTAACGCTGAGGCATCACTCTCACATTTCTGCACCCTGACCTTAAACCAGTTCTTATCATTGCCTGCAATTTACCTGAAATATAAATCCCTGCAGGACATTAAAGATGCCTCAGATACCAGATTTTGACATTTACTGTAAAGACAGAGAGAGCCTGTTTGTCTAACCTCAGTCTAATCCTATCATACAAGCATATCATACATGATGTTAACACAGCACAGCACGAAGAGATAATGAGCACTTAAATTCTCTAGTCGGAGTGAAGGACAAAGCGTATTGCGGTTAAACGGAAGACAGCTTGGAAGTCATACAACAGTCCCGAACTCCAAGGCGCAGTCTACACATTCTGACAAACCGTGCAGTTGGAAAACATAAATCCTCTGTAATCGGACGCCATCTACATCTACGTTAGGCTGCACATAATCTAAACCAGAACTTGTGTCCTTTTTCCCATCTCATCGCGCTGAGAGGGAGGGAGGGGCACGGTAAACCCGTGAATGCGCACTCAAACTCACGAGGGAATGTTGCTATGTGTGCGAGACAACAAAGTTCAAATATATCAGTCATATTCGCGTCTGTGTCATGGAAAACGGTGAGGGACACGTGTTTTACACGCTAGGGCAAAGCTCGTATAAACCTGCTCTGATGCTCTGTATATTTCCCCTGCGATGCATATTACATAAGGCTAATCTTGATAGTATCCTGACTAAACACAAGAGGAATTTTTATTTTTACACACTGACATCTTAACATGGCTTTGGAACTCGCTGATCTGATAAGAACGGACTCGCGCATTTCAGCGTAGGGTGCTACGTGACGTTTTCGCTCACACATCATTCAGAACACTGGAAGCTAAAACACGTAGTAACCCTTGTCACATTTATTAATTTGCTTTGCAGAGGAAACAATGTAGAGTCATTTGCAAATCTTTATATTTTACACATCTTCCATTACAGCAGTGAGACGTTTACTTAAGTTATTCAGCTGCTGAGGTGCTCAAAAGCAGGATCACATGAAGGATTTTTACCCGCAACTTGCTGGTTTTAGTCCCGTCTCCCTAACCACATTCTTACCTGTATGTAATACTACCTGAAATCTATGCATGAAAAACGGGTCGGAACACTCCACTCGAACCTAGGACTGCATTCATTTTTACAAGAGTTGCTTAAAAGTACAAGGAGGATCGGCAAGTCGACCATTAGCTAATTCAAAGCGACTTGGCCAATCAGTGCCATTTTTTTGCGCCCTTGTCAGGCTTGAACACGTCTGCTGAAAAGACAGAAACGAGGTTGAGTAGCCTACTTAAAACAGAGGAGAGTCTTTTTTACCGTCAGGTCTTGGGGAAACAGGGGCGGGCAACTGAAGGACAAAAACCCACATAGCAATCAGCACCTAACTACATGGACGTGATAGCCCACTATATGAGGGGATCCGAAGTGCTTCTAACAGCAATGACAGTATACGGAAAATCTTTCATCAAAATCTTTCATTGGGGTTTGTTTTGGCACTGCTTGCAACTGCCGTGTGGTGATGCTCGTAAACAGCGGCTTGTCAATATTTACAGGAGAACAGTATCGATGAGGAACTGGAAACGTGTCAAAAAACGCAACATCTGTCCGAGACAGATGAACACATTCAGTTTACAACCACGCCAGCGATACAAGCCCACTTATCTCACTCGCAAGGGCTGTCATCAGTAAACCTACATCGTTTTAAAATACCTTCAAATCACATGCTCCATCAAATTTGGGTACAAAGAAACAGACGTGCGCGCGAACGCGTAAACACAACTCACCAGCCGACAGATTCCAGGACAGGGACACGGAGCCTGATCGCTTGATCCAACTAAATACCCTTTAAAGGCGCTGCACACGCAGCTCTAACTTGCTGCACTCCTATGCCAGCGATGTCCCAGTGGTCTCCGAGTCCCGCAAGCGCTCTCTGAATTGCCAAAGTGGAGCAGCCAAGCTGCACCGAGGCACGTGTGAGAATCCCTCTCCCAACCTGCTGCGCCCAGCGGTGCAGCAGTAATAGGCAATAAACTCTTGTGTGACTTTTTTAGAGTCAGGCAGGAATGCGCGCTCCTCTTCTCCAGACCGCGGCGTGCACCTCGTTATTCTTTCGCAGCTCGCCCCGGCGAATTTAGCGATTTTAGCGGAGTCCCCAGCAAGGCTATTCGGTTTCTCATACAAGCGCAGAAGTTTACTGTTCTACGCAGGGTTCAGTCCCGTTACCCTTTTCCCTGCTGAGCGCCCCGAAGTGCGGGTAGGAGTGGCCCAGAACATGTCAGGCCAAATCAACATTCGACGTTGCTAAGCAGCCAACAACCAACCCCGCTTTTTAATTACGGCGCAGTCCGTAAGCCGTTTGGCACCGACGTCTCCGACATATCATAAAAGGCAGACCGAAGTGATTAACTTAATCTGACATTTCTGACATACCGACAGTAAAGTTACACCGCCCCCCTTTCCCTCGTACAAGCAGATTATGGATCTAAACTGACCGCCTGACAGCAAAATGCGGGAAAAAAAAACCCCTTTAGTACACGGCTAAGCAGAAACAGTTCTCCGTTTTTCATGTGCTGTAATATTGTCATGTTGTCCTGGCTTTCCAGTTAGTTCCTCAGATCCCAGAACAAGAACAAGCGAAACAATTAAAGTTACCAAAGCAATGCAATAACCAATGAAAATTTAATATCATAGTGCGACAAGAAGATTAATAAATTATGACGTACGCATTCTAATGAATTGTGTTTATATTGTTTTGTTAACACGAGTGTATGTTTGTAACAAGAGTATACCTCATTGAACTGATGGCGTGCGATAAGACCGCAGCTGTTATAACGCGAATCAGACATATCTCAGCACTGATTGGGTGTCGCTGATAAGCAAGAGTCCAGTGCCGCGTTTGACGCAATTATGCCGTGATTACATCCAGACAGTACACTGCGTTTTTGCTGCCAGCGCCAGTTATTCGAGCCCTTACGTCTAGAAGCTTCAGCAACAGTACATTTTTTTTGCCAGATCCATAAAAGGTCCACTGACCCAGCAGGAGAAATATTATGAAAGACAGGCAAACCTATTAATCAATCCCGATGAAACCGGGCAAATGCCTCAGCGTGCATAACTACTGCGGGATTTTTTAAACAGCAAGCAGGTCCTGTAACTGCCACTCGCATAGGCTCTGCGGTTTTAGCATGAGCGTCGCTCGAGTCCGGTTAACATGTGTCACGCATGACGCGCAGCTCCCAGTGGAGCCTCATCCACGCTCCCCGGCGCGGTTGGGCAAAGGCCGCCCACGTGGAGCCGGCTTTGAACCACAGCAGCCGTACCGCGTAATGAGCCTGTTTCACAGAGCGCTGGAGCTGTCATCGTTTGAGTCTCAGTCGCATCTCTGCGGGGCAAACCATCCTCCAACCGCGGCCACACAGGGCGTCTCCGTGTGTCTGAAATGTACGAATGAGAGAGCTCCAAACCCTGCTTGCATTCACCACAAAGCGGGACTTCGGACTAATTCAACTTAATAACTTAAATAATAGAGTATCCATTGCAGTCTACCTGCAGGGGTATGCCTAAAGTTCAAGCAACCAAAAGATTACATTAATATCATTTAGCCAAAGAGATTTACGTAAGGTTACAGTTTTTTAAGGTTACCCATTTATACATCTGGATACTGAGGCAATTCTAAGTTCATTGTCCAAGGGTACAATAGCAGTGCCCCAGTGGGGAATAGAACCAACAACCTTTCAGTTATGAGCCCTTTTCCTCACCACTATGCTACACTGCCGCTGACCACTACTGCCCCTTACCACTATGCTGCATCCTTCCCCAAATGATGAAGCACTTTTTCAAAAGTAAATATCCAGCTGTATAAATGGATAACATTGTAAAGAACTGTAACCTATGTAAGTCGCTTTGGATAAAAGCGTCTGCCAAATGAATAAATGTAAATGTAAATGTAAGAGTCAAGAGAGATTTTATTGTCAGCCCACCCATATACAGTATGCAGTCGGGTTGAAATAACGTTTCCCTGGGCCCCATGGTGCTACATTCAGTCAAAGAATACATACACAAGACAATAAATAGACAGAATAACAAGACAATAAATAGAAAATCTAGAAAGACATAAAAGCCATGAAATGGAAAAAGTGGCAGGTAGAAGTGTGCAAGTAAATTGTAAACATAAGTCTTTATCTTTATTGGTAATTTTACACAGAATGATGCTCTACCTACATAGGGCTGCACAGTCAGAATGAATCTGGAGAGCTTACAGACAGATGATTCCGTGCACCACAGCTGCCTGTGATGTCATCCCCGTGTCACCGGTCAGACCAAACATGCAGTCGAGGTCAGGGAGTCGCCAGGGCTGCAATCCGACACCAGCGCCATGGCAACAAGTCCCGCCACACAGGATGATAAGATAAACACCGGCCCCCGGCGGAGTCCTGCAGGCTTGGATGGCAATTCATTTAATTGGCTTTAATGTGTTAATTGCAAACCTGACCGTGAGTTGCTCTTGACAAAGAAAGCTAAAAAGAAAGCAAACACTGAGAAAATGTGAAACTGTTTACTTGGCAAGGAGATCCTTCCTTGTTTGTTCAGATTTGAGGCCTTAGGCGTGTGCAGTTTATTATTTATTTATTTATTTTTTTTTGGGGGGGGGGGGGGGGGTTCCTGTAGTTTTTGGAGGGGAACTGCAAGAACCTTTTAGCTGAGTTTGATGAGTGTTCTGTTCAGTCACTGCTTTGGGGGGGGGGAGACATGGGGGACATGGGGAGGGGCTAAGTGGAAGCATCAGCCAAGCGCAGAGCTCTTAATTAGTTATTACTCTCTGTGGACTACAACAGCCGTTTGGGGCGATCTGTTCTTACCCTCAGAGCCGAGACGAAGCATGTGTGGAGGTCACACACGTCCTCTCAAATACACACTAATGGGTGCAGAAGCATGTGCTCACGCTTAGTGCTGGGGCGAGCCAACATGGGAGAGAGGCGGTTTCAATATTCTCAAGTTTGTGAGGGGAAAAAAAAGAAACAGTCGGAACTCTAATGGAAGCTATGACTTTAGCATGTTTGTTACATACGTTTGTGTGTAGCCACGTTACCATGTGACTTTGATTACCAACAGAAACCCCCTCAAAGCGGCCGTTAGTAATCCTAGGATTGTAATTTCACAGAAGTACACACATGCATAACAACATCAAATCTGATTAACATGGGGAGAAAATAACACCAATAAATAGTCCAGCGTCACTGATGTTGCATTGTCTCAAAAACATGTAAGGACCCCCAAAGTCAAATAATCCTGAAATCTTAAGAGTGGCAGCCTGCATCATATGATTGCAGCCAAGCGCTGAAAGGGATTCTGTTTGAGTATACCTTACTATCCCACCAGTCGCAGCCGATGCTGATAAACTGCGTCCATTTAAAGCTTTATCTACCCTGGGCTCAGCAAACACTCAACACCAGACTGCACCCCTGTGAGGTATGTCTGTGCTTGTGTGATATCTCTGAACAGAAAAAAAAATCCTCACCTAAAAAAAAACTCCAGCACTGTAAGTGCCTCCTCAATGGTCTGCCAGTCTTTCAATTCTTATCAGACCTAAAAGAATGAAAGTTTCACTGATGCACCGAAAGGCGGGACAGCACGCCTTCATCATCATACTCACATTTAAAACGTAGAGGACCATTTAGTAAATTGCTTGTGCTGTCATTCAGCTGCTGAAGGCGAGTGCCGCAGGTTCTGGAACACCCACCTCGCCTGTTCGAGTGCAGCTCATTCCGGAACACTGCCTCCGTCCTGCTGACTCACCACTAACTCAACTGTGTTACAATTAAAATGGGTGTGATTCAGGTCATGGAAAGAAAAATAAACAAGTTCGAACTTTGTATTTTGTATACAGCACAGTCATCGTCTGAAATGCACTTAAGACACAGCAAGTAAGCACCGCTGTGCTGTTGTGTACTGAAAAATAAAGCCAGCGCAGCTGTACTGTGTGACGCACATACGCATTAAGGAAAAGAGCAGCTCCATCTGGGCTCTGTATAACCAGGTCTGGCCTCTGTTAGAGACGATACCTCCATCTCTTGGTTTCAGTCTCAGGACCCCCTGAGACCACATAAACCTGGTCTTGGCCTGGGCCTCGTCTTGATGTATGGTCTCAGACAAAACCACAATCTCGTCATTGTCAGCAGGAGTATTACACGGTTATCTAAATTTAAATAAACCTTTGGTTTTCAGTGGAAAATATTAAGTTCTCAGTTCTGCTGGAAACACTTTAGTAGTTGGAAACTTCAACTTGATTTAATTTGGTAGCATAAAATGATTTTAATTAATGTGATTTTTTTTCATTGCCTCACTTCATTCCCTTGCTGACAGCCACAGAGGAATTATCTTCCATGGGCAAATAGGAGATGTACATTCATGTTATAGATTTTCAAAATCTCATTTTCTCATCTTTACATTACACTTTTTTTTTGCTGTCTGTGATAGGAAAGCCTTGCTTGTGTGTCTCAGTCTTCTCTGTCCTTGCTGAGGCTGAGCTTGGTCTCAGTGTGGAGAGCTCCAGTTTAGATTCCATTGCTATGGGGGTGCTTAGGGGTGCATTGCACCCCCAGAAGGACCTCAGTGCACCTCCAGTTGTCTCCCTATATCCTGATGTCTACATAGTAATTATGACTTTTTGTGTGCCCCTGTGGATTGCGATTTCACCCCTCTGCATTTTCTTCTGGCGCCGAGCCTGTTCAGGGTGCATCTGTTTAACCTGTTTCAGCAGTCTGTGGTAAAGGGCAAGTTTAATACTTATGCTTTAAACAATTAAGAGCTCACAGCTTCTTTTAAAAACATGTCAAACCAGATCAGTGTCTATATGGGGCTTACCACTTATGCAACACAATAAAATGATATTCCTAAAGGTCAAAGCTAAACTGTTAATCATGACTGAACATGCTCCAGTAACGTTTAAAGCGATGATGTTCGAAACTGCACCTGACAAGGTAAATTACTCTGGTTTGCTAAATGAATATGTTTCACGTTAGTCTTGTTTGGCCTCATTGTAAATATCTTACATACATTTTAATCACCGGCTGTAAATAATATAAAGTGAATCGTGTTCACATGATTTCATTCCTCAGTGGAAGCTTCTGGCTTCTTTTGGACAACAGCATCTGTGTCTCAGGGTACTGCCGTATGATTGACCTGCCAGTACAGAGGGCGCAGTGTGGAGTTTCGGGATTCGCTTGAGTAAGCACAGGAGTGATACTGGGGCTGGTGGCGGCCTGGCCTTTAGAATAGCGTTCCATCATCAGATGAATTCCTCCAATGCTGTAGAGTCATTTATGGCTTGTTACTCTGGTACACACATGGCTGCTGAGAAGAGACCACACACTACTGCCTTCCACAGAGTTTCTGCCCTGTCTCTACTGAGCACGCTCAGCTCAGCACATTACCCATGGTTCTTTTCTGTGTTCAAGAGAGAACAAGAGAGGCGCAAAAAGCCAGGATTTCAGTAAACTGGCACTGACGTGTAAAAGCAACAGTTAACAACATAATGTGTTCACAGTGCCAGGCAATTATCCTAAAAGCAGCATAATGACATCATACTAGCCTGAACGTGGGGCCTCACAATTATCCATAAAAATAACATTGCATTATAACATTATAGTGTCTACACGGTGCCAAAAATTATTCAAAATTATCCAACAGTAACTTGCCTTACACTATATTCTCACAGCGGCTAACAAATGAAAGGACAATGCTATACGTTAATCTATAACAGAATGCATTTTAAAATCTGCTTTCACAGGTGGTTAACCTTAAGCAAAACACTGGACCACCAAGTGCTCTTAAATGCGACTTTTTCGTAACGTTTTTCCTCTGTGGAATGTTTAGCATTGACGCCGCTCGCCGTTATTCCGAGTCGACCGTTTGCAGCCGTTTACAGTGCGCTAGCATTACGGCGCTATTTAAATGCGTGCCGCCACCAGACGTTCATAAAACTGATTTAAAAAGAGCAAAAGAAATCTCGGCAATTTTGTAAAAGCATATTTTAGCTCACGGATGAAAACAAAAGTGACTATTTCCTTAAACAGGCCAGTCTTGTAATGCAGCAATCGACCAGCAAGCAAAAGACAAACACTTCATGGAAACTGCAGACTCCCAGTGTCTGAAGAGTCTGGTAGCAGGCAGAGAGCCAAATCAAGCATTTCACATAACATAACTTTTGAATGGAGACAGCACTCACGACTCAGAATTATGCACAAGCAGAGAAAATGCTGTTGCTGTTGCCAGTTGTATCAACATGAATAAATTCCCAGTCTTAATAAGATGTAGTGCTTCCATATGAGAGTCTGTGGGATGGGTTTTCTGTGTATCATTCCAAAGATAATCTTACTTTAGATGGGAAACAGCAGCAAAGACATACTGTAAACATAATGAGTGTTTATCTTATGTTATATTATGCTAATTGGAGCTTTGGTTTTAGGGTTAGTGTCCAACTTGACTTGGCAACTGACAGTCCAACAAAACAAAACTAAATCAAACTACAGGGTCGTTGAAATGAATGCCTTACTACAGCGCTGGTGTGTTTTCTATTCCTACCAGTTGTCAGGATTCTGCAGGTAGAATGTGGTCAGCATATGCCTCTTAACCTCCTGACATCCCCCATTTATGCCTAACTATAGTACACATTGACTAGACAGGTGCAGACGACAGTCCTACGATGACTCATTGTCTGTAAGACACAATGGCAGGCCACGCCCAAGACACTGGCAAGCCACGCCCATGACAGTGACCATTAAAAATAACTGCCTGTGCTTTCTGGCGTTCTTCAAGTAGGCTAGATTTCCATGTCCAGATTTTAAGTCAGGCCTTACAATTACAGTTACAATTACAGTTACTTGTCCACGATATAGCACAATGTATGTTCTTATTTCAAAATTATATCTTGCTGACTGTTTTGTAATCAAAGGAGCCAAAGGATTAGTCTTGTAAAGGGCCAATGTTGGAATATAGCATTTAGCAACATGACAATCATAACAGCCCGTACATACGTGTGATTGGTAATCTGCAATGCAGCCTATCTTTATTTGACTTGTGATAGTATTTTCTGTTGTATATACATAAGTAGAGATATCAAAACCGTCACGCGATTACAAGATACTGTACACTGCGAAGTAGAGGCACTTAGGTGCAGAAAGCCTGCCACCTGGTGGTAATTTGTATTAATACACCTACATAAAAATTTGACTTCGCAGGCGCTCACATCGACTTACTTAATTTACATATAAGGGCGGCTGCGGTGAAGTTCACTACTAATTTGCTCGGGGACAGCGCGTATCGTTGTGTTCTGTGGTTGTCGTTGCTCAAACCCACAACCTTGTCATCGCACACTTAGCTAAATGCACAGCATTCGGCAGGTAAAAACACTGCATCTAGGCTACCGTTATGTGAACGTAACCACACATTAGAAAACGCAAGTCTCCTACAACCAGGTGCAGCTTTACTCATCATTACTTATTTGTGTAAGGTGCCTGGCAAGGAGAGCCTTCACCACCTCTCCCTAATTGTTGATAGTCGATTATTTGCTAATTGTGTGCACCTGATCTGTAAGGGAACCTGCCTATTGGCTAACTAGTCACACCTGAGTAACTGAAGCCTGATTAAATACAGGTGTGGCTGGTGAGCAGCAGGGAAGGCTCACTTTGTCCCTGCTGGTGGTTTGCATAGGCTGATTTCCTTTGTTTTGTTTTCTGGGTTTCACAATAAATTATTGTTTCTTTTAACCTTTGTTCCTTTTTGGCTCATTCATGGGAGAAGTGTCAGCCAGCTTCTTGACAGTGCCAAGTTAAAAACTGTACACCCACAATGTGAATAAGGAAACATGTACACTTGCTGTCGGTCCAAACCATTTAACCACATGTGAGGTCTGATGAATGACCCACCCCTCCATGCGTTTTTCTTGTAAGAGAACGTATGGTTAAATTGATCACATCAGTGCAGCAGTGAATGGGTGTGTTTTATACTTCTGATTAAAATGTTCCCAATCATGTAGCCTGATGCACGTGCACACCGCCAAGCGAAACAGGCCGTTTCCACTCTGAGCCAGGTGTGGGTGGGGTTAAAATTGGGTCACTACAGGTAAAGCTGGTTGGCTGCCTATCAGTCTAAAAGGCTGGGTGTGGTTACACTACGATTTGGCAGAAGTTAGCATGTTGGTGGAGAATGTGAATGTGAAGGAGGAACTTGCCAAACCAAATTCCAACTAAATCATGTGATTCTCCCCAAAACAGAACTGAAAGATTAAACGCATCTAGCCAGAGCAGGACACTGTTCGCTACACAGGGGGAATGAGGGCGGGTTCTCATTAAATTCCCATCAGGACCTATCCCTTCCGAGCAGGCTAAGTAAGAGTGATTGGCAATGGCAAAACATGGGAAAAGACAACATCTCATTTTCTAATGTTACAGACCAAAGGATGAATGAGGATATTTAAGTCTAGGTCCAGCTGGACCCTTTCTACACCTGCCTACCTTGTTTGAGTACTGGTGCTAGTGTTGTAATTCTGTAGCTACCTGCAAATGAAGGTGAAGTAAGGAAATGCAGTTTATTTTTTTTAGACAGACCAATGTCTCCTGGGGCCGTCTAATCACAGGTGAAAATGCAAAATGGACACCACCTATAAGATGACCTGCTTGTGAGCTTGTGTATACAAATGGAATGATGTAGAATGTGTATTTGGGCGTTTTTTTTTTGGGGGGGGGGGGATCTTCTCAAAGCAAGACAAAAAAAAAAAAAAAAAAAGAGGCACACAAAACAACCCTCAGCCAAGCCAAAGCTTATTCTAAATGTTTATTACCTAACAAATTAAATAACATATAATACATCATGTCTTTTGATTATTATAAAGGCTATTAATAACATTATTTAAATACAGTATTCGTACGTATGTATGCGGCAGCATTACCATAGACGTGGTTGGAATTCAAGTAAATTTTGAGGTCTTTTCCCAAAACGCTCGCCATCTCAACTTGTATTCCGAAATTAGTTCAAAACACTTCTGGCTAATTCTGATGTGGTTAGATTCACGACACGCTGTGCCACTTCACACCCCTCCGTCCTCGGGAAAATGTGCTTTTCCTTTCATCTTTAGCGGTGCTGTGCTGGTAGGTCAGATCCAAACCTAAAAGAAGAAGAAAGAACAGAATCAGTGTAACCACTGTAAAATGTAACCATGTAACCTAATGTAACCACAATTATTAAAATGTAACCAAACGTGAACACGACTATTAAAATCTATACAATTTACATCCATGTAGAATAATTTGTATGATTACAGAAATAACTGCTTGGGAGAAAAAATGTGTCTTGTGCTGTGCTGGTAGATCAAATCCAAACCTTAAAGAAGAGGCAAGAACACAGAGTCAGTGAGAAAGCAGTGTGGTGTAAAACGAAACCTTGATTATTAAAATATATACAATTCATACACATTTCAAATAATTTGTTTTCAAATAATTTGAAAAATGTATGCTTGTCAGAAAAAAATGTCTTGCATTCACCACTTGAATATTTACTAAGAGGCAATTATAAAGTGAAGAGCTGAATGCTGGGTACAGAGTAGCCTCCTTCAGCAGAGGAGGCAGAAATGAATCCATGTGTATACACAGTAAAACAGCTTCTCCTGGCAACCACTGTGTCTGCTGGGTTCCACTCCAGCACAACTCTCAGTTAATTAGGTTTAACTTGATGTGCTAGCTCTTTACTTGAATGTGCACATTTATTTATTTCTATGTTTAGTCTTGCAGAAATTCCTTGTGAATGAAATGTGCTGTTACAGATATGTTTCCACTAGTATTAAAAAAATCTGTTTCTTCAACATGTTTTTGTGAATATCTGTCTCTTGGTACGGCTGTCCCAGTTAAGGGTAATTAGTTGTTCAGTTTCTTGTTGTAGGCCCCACTGAAAAGCTAATTACTCTTGATCAACTCTTGAGAAGCAGGCGTCTCTGCACAGGTACCGCATGGTCTCACTCCCATTGGCACTGAAGCTCGTTACCTGACCGTACCTTACCTTACGAAATGAGGGCCGGGCGGAGGCGGGGCCTAGTGGGGCGTGTGGAACTGGCCGTGGGTGTTGATGGACTGCTGTAGCTTCTCCTCTTTAGCGCGTCTGCAGTGGCAAAGCTGGGGAGGGAACACAGCTGGAGGTCAGCTTCCTGTCCCCCGGACCGAAACCAGCGCCGGCGGATCGGCACGATGCGCACGCACGCTTCCCGTCCCGCGGACCGAAACCAGCGCCGGCGGATCGGCACGATGCGCACACACGCTTCCTGTCCCCCGGACCGAAACCAGCGCCGGCGGACCGGCACAATGCCCACACATTCCAAAACATCAGAAATGGCAAAACACAGACCCACGTCTACAGGCCATCTGTGCATTCCTTCCAGTGTTTCCAGCTAATAACATTTCACTGAGGCTCTAACACACTGCCCTTCACAAAGGAAATGCCACAGAGTGTTGCGCTGAATCTGAAGCTTAATTTCCACTTTTGTATGTAACGCCAACACAGCGTATAATATCTACAAAAACACTGTGTGTACACTGTGTGTACACTGTGTGTAGATATTTAGGGTATGTATGCCTGTTTATAAGTTATATTATCTATGTATTTGCATGGCAGATGCCTTTATGCAAAGTAACCTGCATAACGTTGTTTCACTTTTTTAAATACTACATGCTTATACAGCAGGTCGCTGACTGAGGCAGCTCAGCTCAGGCTCTGGGCTCAAAGCCACAACAGGTTCCCACCTGGGAAATTACCCTGCAGCTTTCTGACCATACAGGCAGCTCCCAATTACTGAGCTCCAGCGGCTTCTACAGAAACTCAGATACAAAGAGTTACAGAGGACCCTCGACATTCACAGTGCATGAGTTTGAGAGATCCCCATGACTGCAGTACTGTATTAAAAGGGAAACGAACCGGCAACCCGTTGGTTACGAGCCCTACTAAATACCACCACGCCACGCTGCAGTAGTGGGTAATGAGGGATTATAATTGGATTTGTTCCAGACACAGCATAACCACATTTCCAGTATAAATACAACGCAATAACGCAACAAACAAGAGCTATATGTGCATAATTACATAGTAATGCTATAAATGAGTGTGAAATGTAAAATAAGCGTAACAGTGTGTACTGGTGTGAGAGTGAGACATTTACATTTACATTTATTCATTTAGCAGACGCTTTTATCCAAAGCGTCTTACAAGTGAGGTAGGGTACGACACAAGTTAAAAAAGCACGAGGAGTCAAAAAAGCACGAGGAGACGGACAGAGCGGCGGGCGTTACCGTTCTCTTCTCCATGAAGCTGGTGAGGAAGTCGTCGATCTCCGTCTTTCCCTCCAGGAAGTGCTCGGCCGTCTCCTCCGACTCCTCCTCCGCCTGGTGCGCCGCCACCTTCAGCCGGGCCTGCAGCGCGCTCAGGCTGCAGCTCTGCCGGGGGAGAGCCGCACAGACCCCAGATCAGCACCGAGAGCCCGGGAACAGACCCACTGCCCTGCCTCACTGATCCCGGGTCAGCGTGGATGGCCACCGGCTGCCTCTAGCCTTGCTTTAGAGCTGTGAGGCCTGCCTCACTCAGACAGCCTCGTACAGGTCTGGTAAGAACTGTGTGCTCACCTGAGACAGGTATGCATGGACTACCTCCGACTTTGTTGGTGTAGAAAAGAGCAAACAGCACAATGTGCCCATTTTTTTAATTCCTGTTTAAAAACCCCAATTACTTAAACATGCTTTCCAATCTTACTAATGATTATAATTTTTATTTTTCAATTGCTTACTTATTTATTTTCCATTGTTCAGCAAGTTTTTTATTTCATGGAAGTGTGTTAATTGGCTTCCTTTCCTTTTCTGATTTTAATCAGCTTTACTCTGTAATAACTAACGACCATTGGCCAGACACATGCAGCTAGTTTGTAAGGCCTAGGACTGCCTCCAGTTATAAATGGTCTCCATATAACTGCCAATCTGGCTCCACTGCATGTAACTGATATTTCCTTTGCCATTCAGTCAAAAACAAGGGGCCCAAACTCAGAGGTTTGCTTCTGTGCTGACTCTGACTCTGACTCTGACTCTGACTCTGACTCTGACTCTGACTCTGACTCTGACTCTGACTCTGGAACTGTGATGATGTCACAATGAATTTTCCCTCACCCGAGTGTTCCACAACACTGCTACATCATCTCTCTTACTTTAACAGCCTTCCTCATGCTAAAGAATGGACACTTAAAGCAGGAAAGGTAAAAATTTTCCCTTTATGTTACAAAATAAATGTCAAAAAAGCTGTTCAGCACATACGAATCAATGAATTCCCCTCCTGGATACCGGGAGGCCTTGGGGGCTTGAAAATCTATTTTTACTTTCAGCAGGCCTTGAGTAGGGGGGCCGGGGGTATTGTTGTGCAGTGTAGCTACCGGACTGCCAAAGTAATATTTGCTTCTTCTTGCATCATTTCACATCGACGGGTGGTAGAAGCCGGACACAAAACATGCCGACCCGAGCACCAATCACAGCACGGGAGTTTCAGACAGGGAGAGGGCAGAGACCCTCTCATGAGCAGCGGGAACAGTGTGCTCCTGGCATGGCTTCTAGCAGCAAGCCCAACCTCAGAGATTCAGCACTGAATGAGCTCAGGCGTTTCACAAGGCCTCTGCTCAGCCCAACTGCAGCACGCTTTTATCCATGCTTCTGAATCACATATTACATTACATCATTGGCATTTAGCAGACGCTCTTATCCAGACCGACTTACATACATGTAGGTTACAGGTTTATCCATTTATACAGCTGGATATTTTTACTGAGGCAATTCTGGGTTAAGTACCGTGCCCAAGGGTACAGCAGCAGTGCCCCATCAGGGAATTGAACCAGCAACCTTTTAATTACCAGTCCTGATCCTTAACTCTGCTGCCCACTACCTTAACTGCACAAGACCCTTTTTCCCCTTACACAATGCTTTTCACTAACCTCGGCCAGAGCTGGACTCTCAACAAGAAACAAGACAGTACAACATTTACTCCTGGGATCAATCAGCGTCTGTTTGTATGTGAAATGCCTGTTTTACCTTTCCTCAATACAAACACATTTTGATTAATTTATCACAGTACTCACTGAGCTGTGTGAAGTAAAAAGGAAAAGGCTTGCATTTATTTTCCTGTCAGAGTTAAGGACAGATGTTGGTTGAATCCAGGCTTTGGTTAAACCCATGACTCAGACTGTGCTGCAGTCAAAGGGATGAGAGACTGAGAGGCTGGGATTATCCTCCAGTGATGTTCCCTTGTCTGAGGCTGGGATTATCTTCCAGTGACGTTCCCCTGTCTAAAACTGGGATTATTCTCCAGTGATATCCCCCTGTCTGAGGTTGGGATTATCTTCCAGTGATGTTCCCCTGTCTAAAACTGGGATTATTCTCCAGTGATGTTCCCCTGCATCTGGCCTGGGATTATTCTCCAGTGATGTCCCCCTGCATCTGGCCTGGGATTACCACTCAACATTCCTTACCTCGCTCAATTCATGCTGTCTCTGCATCTTCGTCTCGAAGGAGGACTTCATCTGTGTCAGCTGCTCGTACTGAAAGCAAAAGCCACAAACGACACATCAGTGAAAGCCCACCGCTTCCTCCTGTACAGTAATCAGATGTAAACGTGTGTGATGTTCCACACAGACAGCACACAAGGCAGAGAGTAAAGGCCAACACTCAGTAGTGCCTAGTGATGCAACCCCTTTCCTGATAAGCAGTTCACAGTGGTGATTAACTCTACAAGACATGGGACAGTGCATATCTGCCTGTATTTTTCCTGGATAGAGCAGCACAATGGAATCTCAAGTAAACTTAAAATCTGTACTCGGACTTAAAATCGGACTCCACTTTCAAGCAGCAGTGGTAAAGTGCATTCTATGACTTGGACTCTTGTAAAACAGTGCAACGTCTGACCTCTAACATGGATCCCACATCAGCAGTTCAGTACAACTAGATTAAAAAGAAGAAAAACGCATGCAATGGTGTCTTGCACACCCACCATACCATCACCACATGGGCTTTCTCCCTGCTTAGTGAAAGCTCAGCTTGGCTCAACTTTGGACATGTAGTGCTGATTTCCACCAAACGCAGACAGAAAACAATCAGAATTCACGGACCCATTCTAGTGCCCACCCCAAAGTCCTGGACACTTAGGGCTGTACAACAGTGGCTATCATGAGAGCTCTTGTCGCAGGTGAACGCTGGTCTGAGAACGATGTGATACTTACTTTGAACAGCATCTCCTGTCTCCTTCCCTCCAACTGGGGCTCCAGCTGCAGATTCTTCTCTGTATAAAGAGACAGAGAGACAGACTGGTTACCAGACCCAGATGGCTTAATGAACTGACTGTCAGATTGACTAACAGAAAGTAGATACAGACACAGATACTTAACAGCAGAGACACACAGACAGACATTCAGAAGATTAAATATGTTGTCCATCAAGGTATAGCATAACTCGGCTGTATAAACCAACAGGGTTTAAAGACTCTGCACACCATGTCTTGCCTCCTTTTTGCACACGTTTACAGTAGCACGTTCATCCACAGCTGAGCAGGTAGGGTCTTCTTTTATCTTTTTCATGATAATACGCCATTACCACAGGGACACCAGCACTGTTTAACGCAACATATGAGTAACGCATAATGGATATGCCTAAATGTCAATGCATGTGCACTTGCATAGGAAGTTGAGAGGGGGAAAAAAAATACGTTTCAGATCAGACGAGACAAGCTCTGTCGGTTACGGCTTTTTAATTACAAGCAGTAACTCCTCCCATCACGGTCGAGATGACCCAACTGGGCAAAATAAGGCCACCCTCTCTGATCGCTGAGATTGGCTACTCACTGGCCATTTCCACGATGCTGTTGACCAGCTCCTCCTTGTCTGAAGACACCTGCTTCAGCTGCGGGAGACTGACGAAAAACTCCAGCAGGACGTCCTCCTGGTCGCTCATGTTCTTCAGCTGAGCCATGCTGGATACACCAGGGGGGAGGAGCGGGTTAGGAGACCGCACCGGTGTGCAGAACACCTTTCCGAAAACCATGACATTTAAGTAACAATATCTACACTTCCACACCGCAGAAGGTTATCTCAGCCATAAACACTCTCATTTATATCACAGGCAAAAGAGATCAATTTACACTTAAGAACTTTACTATCTTCATAACCTGGCAGTCCTAGTGGCACCGTCCTTCCATTTGATTAATGCTCTCTAGGAAATCAAATTCATTAAGTGGTGACATTTTATCTGTGTGGTGATTAATTTTCATTTCCTTAAATAGCAACTGTACAACTCCTGTGGAACTGAATCCAGGTAGGCCTAATTCGGCTGTGCAGGACCCTCAATGTTTACCACACTGGCAGCTGAGGAAATACAGGTCTACCTCATTTCAGACAGCTCCGCAAACGACTCAGGAATCTCAGGCATCTTGTACATGTGGCCGTTTAGCCCCGCCTGAAACACGGAAAGAACACGGATGACATGGCACGTCAGCACTCCCTGAGAACGCACCGACCAAATATCCACACACACTGAAACTCTCCTAGATTCACAAAACAAAATAAATAACCTGATGCCTTGCCACAAAAGTGTTTGGACAAGTACCTGTACAGCTCAGTACCGGTTCCCTAGACTATGGACAATGACCTTCTGTTCCTCAAACATTATATAATGAATTAAAAATGCTTGGGGGGTTTTGCCCATTGGGAAGCCGGCTAAAGGAACTTATAAGCATGAAGTTTACTGATGAGAACAGGTGATTTGCCTACATTTGCCTCCCGCCCAGAATGTATCGCCCTCTGTGTCAAGTCTGGTCTCGAATGGCGACAGAGTTTTGGCTCCCCTTACGAGTAACAGCAAGCCATTACATGCCTCAATTATTCTGCCTGGGAAAAACCGCTTCCCAGTTTCAGTGTGAAATTTACCTGTAACTCATGCTGGCAGAATCGATCTTGAAATAGCTTCTCTAGGCAGTCCACTTTATTAACTTTTTTAAACACAAAAAACATTTGAAACCCATCGAAAGTCTCTCATTG
The DNA here is from genome assembly GCF_013368585.1 of Megalops cyprinoides. NCBI lineage: Eukaryota > Metazoa > Chordata > Actinopteri > Elopiformes > Megalopidae > Megalops > Megalops cyprinoides. Next base: position 24,721,554 of record NC_050604.1, read on the forward strand.
CAGAGAAGAGAAATTCAATGCCTTGGGTCTCCCATTTCTCTTATACATTTATACAATATGTTTTATATTACATACCAATGTTTTTGAGAGTGTATGTGCTTCTTACAGAGTTCACAGAACTAGAACTAGACAGAGCACAAACACACACAAACAAACAAACACAGTGTATAACAAGAACGTCTTCGCCAAACGACATTCACAGAGCGGTGCCCGCAATCTTTCTGGTGAATTTATAACAGCACTTCTGTATTTATGAAAGTATCAGATATCATAACACTGTGACAGACAGATGCATGTCCAGGTGTGCTCTGTCATGTTCTCTATGTGCTGTTGTTCCTGCGACTTTATTAGACATACTTTTTTCCCCCCTCTTATTTTGTAAGTCACTCTGTAATATAGGGAAGTTTAATAAAGAGAAGGGGCCCTTCAGCCCACCCTGGCTTGTCATTATGCCTGCAGTCCCGACTGTATCTAGCACACCTGGTCAAACCTGGTCCTCATCACTTCACGGGTGTGTGCTGAGTGTGGAAGCGTGAATGCGAGATTCGGGGTACCTGGGCGTCTGTCGTGGGCACGGGCAGAGGCAGGTCTGTGATGAGGCCGTAGGCGGGCGCCGCGGCCCTTGGGGGCGCATGCGGCTCCGTCCCCGGGTGGGGCATGGGGACAGGGCCGATGGGGCGGGGGCTGTCCTGAGGCGGGAACGCGGGCAGGAAGTGGAAGCCCTGGGGAGGGTACGGGGGCATTCCTGACGGTTTGTACATGCTGGAACAACAACAACAAAAAAAACAACATCCATATTTAAATACATACAAAACATTTTACAGTAAGCAAGTGAAAATGAAACAAGCACAATAATGTGACACAAGGAGGAAACAAATTGAGTGGCAGAGTTGCTGTGATTCGATTGCGATTATAACCACAAAGAGGAAGTGACCGGCCGAGCCCTCTTCCCTCTTCCTCTCCTCTCACTTACAATGGAAAGCCGGCGGGACCAGGGATCAGGACTGGCGGATTCTTCCAGAACTCATCCAGCAGACTCTGTATGACCTTCCCCAAATCCGAGTGCATTCCAAACTTCACGACAAAAAACAAGCACCACAAAAGAAAAAATGCTGATTAGGTGTTTAGGTTTTGAGACACAGCAACTGAAGTCAGCGAGAGAACGTCAGCTTTATGCTGATGTAGACAAGTAACTTGTTTTACATAAAACCTATGATGTGGCTGAGTTGTGTATAGGTAGGGTAACTTGTCTTGCATCCAGTCTGAATCTCAGGTTAAGTGTCTTGGGTCTGCAGAAAGTTACTTAACCTGTGTCTCTTCAGTAAATGCGCCTTGCTGCATATATTGATAATACCTTAAATGACACCTTGTACCTCGTAAGCAAATAAATATTGTTTTAGAATTTTAGAATAATTTACAATTCTATATATAACATTTTTCCATTATTTTTTAAGCTTCTTTTTGCATGTTTTTAAATGTGTTGTTGTCTTCACTCACTCACATTCACTAATATAGATCTACTGTAAATCTGGTGTGCTTTCAGACAGGTACCCACATTGGTTATGAGGGGGCTGGTGACCATCGTGCCATTGTGACTGTCGACTAAATGGTGGGCAACAGGTGGGTAGATGCTGACCGCTGGCTTCTCCTGGGGAAACTGGGGTGGAAGTAAACTGCGGGAAGGACAGGACATACCAATAAGCACGTCCCAAAACACAATACAACCTCAAACGTTCAGAGCGAATGATCAGTACTCCACCACTTCCTGTATTTATATTAAAAAGACCTGACAGAGTAGAAATTAAACCAACTGCAACCGCATGACAGCTAATGTCATCATCATATTCTCCAGCGTGACATCGGTATAATTTGATAATGTTTCAGTTTTCCCTACGCCATAAATACTCACATGTTAACGCTGACAGTTGTGTTGTTGACTGTGAAGGGAATTCTGTACTCCACATTCTTCTGAATCTCGGCTATGCTGTGAACATACAGAGCCAGGGTAAAATATAATCAGCTCGGTAATATATCATAACATGTAATATATTATCGGCTTTTCAGGTTATCGAAATATCGGGTTGTTACTAGTATGCGCAAACCAACTCTTCAAAACATTTCTGAGGCAGCTAGATAGCCAGCTAAGATTATATCTATGGACAGGCAGACACCACGCTAACTGGCTAAGTACCTTTTTAAAGCAACGCTGTCGATACTTTAGCTCAGGTGGTTAGCTAGCTACCTAGCTGGCTACCTAGCTAGCTAATTAATTAGCCATTGTTACATGTTAAGAGGCATGCACATCAGAAAGATGCTTATTTTAGCCCGGAGAGTACCTCGTGTAAACAATACATAATACTTTAAGCTGGTGTAAACAATGCATAATACTTTAAGCCAAGGCAAAATAACCTCGGTGCAGCACTGATGACAACATAACATCATACTAGTGCAGCTGGTTAGCTAATTAATTAGCCATTGTTACTGTTCAGAGGCATGCATATCAGAGAGATTCTTATTTTAGCCTGGACAGTACCTCGTGTAAACAATACATAACACTACAAGCCACGGCACACACCCTCGGTGAGGCACTGGTGACTAGATAACCACCAGCACACACATGTTATGTAGTACTACTGTAGCTAGCTAGCCTGGCTAGCTCTGGAGCTACGGTGGACGGCTTACTTGGAGTGCGCAGACTTGAGAGAGTCTATCTGTCTCTGCCGCTGCTGCTGCAAACTATTCAGAGGTGGAAGCGGTCCAGAACCCTTGGATAAGGGGAAAATCCAGTTCATCCTCCTTTGGCTGGACGCGGGCTGAACTTGATGGCTCTGCTTAGCTAGGTGATCACTTGAGTCTCGGCCAAGAGAGAGAGAGAGAAACAAAAACAACCACCGCCGCGACAGGATTCAGCGAAGGTTAGCCGATCAGCTACGACTTCCGCGATAACATACCCGGCTGGCTATAAACACGTTTTTATCGATGTGTCCTCCCTTGAAAGCATTTGTCAAAAGGAAAAATTCGCCCTGTCATTCGCTGCTAGCCCGCTAGCCAGCTAGCAACCGTCCAACACTCCCAGCAAGGAAGACAACAAGCCGTGTGCGCCGAGCAGAGGCTTGGTAATGTTATTTGCGTTTTACGTCATCATGTTTTTCAATAAAAAAAATCAAATCATTAAAAATGGCGGCATAACTTACACAATTACTTTATTATAGTTATAGCAAAAACAGCAATCCGGGGAAAACTGCTTTAAAACGTAGTTTAAACGTGGTCGAGATATGTTTCTGTAAGGAGTTGAAAGGTCATTGCTTATTACTAAGTGATGACGCAGCGGACTTGCGCAGTAGTGTAATGCTAAGCAAGTTGATATTGAGAAAGATGATGAATGAAAGTTGTACGTTTGTTTACTGTTAAATAAACTATAGAATAATCATAAACTTATATCACGATCCCTAACGATTTAAGCTGTAGCCAGCCATCTATCTTGAAGCAACACCAAGCCTAGCTAGCTAGGCAATCTGAAAAAAATGTTCCTGAGAGCAGCGGATTGAACGTCAACGCAGCAAAACAACTACAGCTAAATTAGCGTAATGTTTTATTTTTAGGCTAACAGTGGTTGCAAGGCAGGGGATAAAGACCGCTGTAATTCAATCAAATTCGTTAGCAAGTAATTTCTCAAACGTCAGGTGGCTGGCTTTAGCTACCAAGCGCACTGCACCGTGTGCTAACAGGATTTCAGCGAACCTACTGGATGCGCAATTGTTCATGAACAATGTATGGATTAGTAGTTACTGGTGTTTGTGATCTCAACAGGGTTCTCAACAATGGTTTCATTCTACTGGCACCAGTGCTATATCGGTTAGCTAACATATATAGTCTTGTTGTGAAATAACGTTCACATAACTCTAGAAAGCTTAAATCAGCGCGTGGATTTACTTTACTGTAATGGTAAAATAGAAAACATTAAAACAGCATTTCGTGAAACCGTCGCAACACTTCTGAGCGCTACCATTATCTGTCTGAAATGCAGCTGACAGTTGTCTAAACTACTCCTTGGCGAGGAGAACTGGCCGTTCTGTCAGAGGTTTACCTGGACCTAAAAATATCCAGTCTTAACTGGTGATCTCAGGTTGATCACCTGAAATGACCGTCTATCTATAGTAACAGAGGAAGTTAACTCGCCTTTGGAGGTTTTTTAAAAAGGGGCGGGGGTGTTTCCAACGCTGACAGGTGCTTGTCTGATGAGTGGTCGATGTGAGTGGTGACGTCACAGGGCATCCTTATAATTGGTAACCACATCAAACGTGCATAATTGTAGGGTACTTTCACAAGAAGGTCCTTTTCAAGTGATTTGCATCCAGGTGCACTTTCAAAACGGTAAAAAATATTTTCTAATTTGCAAGTACTGCGTCCCTTGTTTCACCTGCTTGTTGCTGCAAGCACACCTGAGTTCTGTTGGTATTTTGCTCCAGCTGATCAGTCACAAGTGGTTCACTTGCTGTTTACCTGCGGTGGATATTTGGTGGAGAATATACAAATATTATGATGGATACAGACATCCTCGAAGCTGTATTCTTACTTTCCCTGTGTAATTCGGTGCTTTCGCTGGCAGGATTCAGTAGAAATGGAACACACTGGTAATGGTGTGAGGATCAGTGGAAGCCATTCTCATTTGTGAGTCATTTCTAAAAGCACATCGGCAAAATGTGAGATGTCTGAAGGCAAGGAGAAACTGTCCCTTCATGTGATGTTATGTGTACAGTTTGGCACCCTTTTTAAGACATTTTTGAGTGTGTGCCTTAACTTGGTACTGTCAACACAAACACTCAGTTCAGTTCCCCCACGTTGTCATAGAGGGCTGTAGTGCCTTCAGGATTACTCTACCCTGGTTCTGGAGAACTATGGTGTCTGTAGGGCTACTGTGCCTGCAGGGCCTCAGTCTCTGCAGGGCTGCTTTGCTCTGGTCTTGGAGGGCAACAAAGTGTGCAGGACTACCCTACCCTGGTCCTTCCAGACTGCAGTGTCTGCAGACTCTTCTTCTTAGCCAGGCACTAAAACGACCTGCTTCTGTTGGTGGTTTATGGCCAGCTGCAGCTGACTGGCCGTATCTTTGAACAGAGCCTTTGTGTGAGTGAGCGTCACATGTACAAAGACTGAGGAGACACTCCTGGCAGGGAAATATATGCAAACAAACCGCCACATTTGTTTCTTTGTAAACCTCTGCATTTCTGTAAACAACCACTAGAGGGAGCAGTATGTCCCAGATGTGTTTCAGCTTGGCATACTGTTTGATGAGTGGTCTAAGGTCAGACGAAGTAACAGATCAGCATTTCCCTCAGTATGTTTGTATGCTTTCCTGTTTATACCCAAGAATGGCAGTGATGGCAGCACTAAGCAAAACTCTGCATCACATCCCATTTTCAACATTTTCTTCACTATACTTCTAAATCAGTGCGGTGGTATCAGAGATGGTTATATAAGAAGGTCAGGGCTAAGGCGGCTGGTGATGAAGGCGGCTGTTCTGTGTGATACGCTGTCTTAGACTTTAAAACGAAGATGGAGACAAGCCTGATGACAAACTGAAGAGACTTAAATTATGAAGTTTGAGAGAGTGTGAACAGATGTCTTATTTCAGAACAAAACACCAACACTTCCTGTTCTGGGCATGTTTAATCATTGCCTCTTTTGTGTGGAAGGGCACTTAATGTTACACAGACTTCTGAAAGAAAAACTTTATTTTTTTTGCCAAGGGTTACAAATTTTACAAGATATTCATTTTGCGTTCAGGAGGTAAGCGCATATATTATATAAAAAGGGAGAATAGTACTTTAAGAATACTTCATAAAAGAGAGCCATCACAGATCAACCAGCTGATCTTACCACTCCAACGTAATTGGTTTTCATCTTCAGCTTTACCAATGTTTATGGTACAGTATATGGATAGGATATAGTGGGTACAGTAAATCCATATGGTTTAATGATCAGTGCATCCGCTCATGATCTGGGAAACAACTGTGCAGCATAAACCTCTACAGCTGAAGATAGGCTGAGAGCCACATAGTCCTTGCATTACGTCACATTTGCTGTGCAGACGCTCTTATACAGAGCGACTTGCACGTCTTACCACTTTTAAACCCCTCTATACAGCTGTGCATTTACTGAGGCAGTCCTGAGGGTGACGAGCTCTGCACTATACCCCATTGCCACACGGCTCCCCTATGGTGTCTGTAGACACATGCAGTTTAGATCTCAATCTGTTCCTCAAAAATGCCCTCTTCTTTTCCTGTTACCCTTTTCTATTGGCCATTGACACAAAACAGTCCTGGAAAGAACAGTATTTAAAAAAAGTAGCACAGAAGTGGCGTTAGTTATTTTCATTCTAGGAGTGGCTGCTCGTGTCCAAGCCGCTCAAAGAGAATGCATTCATTTTGAACGCCTTTCTTTTGGAATGTTGCGTAAAAGCATTGGCATTTGGTTATGCATTTCCAGTAATCACGCAAAGCCTCATTTTCCATAAAAATATAAGAAGTATAACCAATTCAAGCATTAAACATTGCAATGGAAAATGTTGGCTGAATTAGACTAGTTACAGAGCTTTTCCTTCTTTCTATGCAGTCTAAAAATCAGTTGCAAATACTGTTAGGCCTCGATGTTTTCAGGTTGAGATCCATTACAGTGTATTTGTACTAACATTTCCAAGGCTGACACCCCCTGCAGGTCATTTAGTATCCATTTTCTGTTACTGTTCTTAGTACAGTAACCCCATGTGTATTAGCACGCAAAACAATTCATGATGAATGAAATGTATGCATGTATGTATGTATGTATGCATGTATGCATGTATGTATGTTTGACAAGCCAACAGAGACGATGCATTTCACAGAAATTTCAATAGAAATTTTACACATTTGATTTTTTTTTTGTAAATTAAAATGTACTTTTTTAAATTCAAGTTTTTGAAATATTTTTTTCCAAAAATGCAAAATGCATCATTTTATTCCAAAGTCCTGGAGGTGCTTCATGACTACACTGTGCTTTTTTTTTTCAGGGGCAAAAACACTGCCACCTTGAATGGTACGGTAAGCTGTTCTCAGTTTTCACACTTCAGTCTGATTTACCGGGTCCAGTTCTGTTGTCTTCCACATCGCTCTGCGCTCTACCGTCTCACAACCCAGGCTGTGTCTTTCTGTGAGTAAAACGCATGGATACATCTATCACCCTGTGTCGGCCCACGAGAACAGGAGAAGGGCCAATCAAATGCCTCCCATGGCGGCACAGAGGCAGAGGATTGTGGGTAAGTAGCAGGTAGCCATTGAGTACAGAATCAGACTTCATTCGCTGTTACTCCGAGTGGGCTATGCCTGTGAAAAGAGACCGCTGGATTAATGGAGAAACAGAGATCAAAGTGACTCACCTGTGTATGGATGTCCCTCTACTAGTTGGTACCCTCTGTGTTATACATATACCTGTCCATGTAATATAGCATTCTGGTCAATGTTGCTTACATTAATTACTGCACGTAAAGTTCAATCTTACAGCACCAACGAAACTTGAATTGTTTTCTTGTTAACCATAATACATTTTTACTGGAGAAAGTGTCATTTGTCAGAATTACTGGGGAAAAAGAGAGGCTTTCATGCTTTCCAGTATGTGGTCATCATATGAGAGTGTGGTTTCTTTTTTCAGCCTTACACATTAATAATGTTTTTTTTTTACTTTCTAAATGTTTCATAGACGTAATGCTGAACATTGTTGAGGCCATTAAATATTCATATACATTTTTAAAGGAAAAAAGCAGGACTGCATCAACACCTGGGCAGATCTTATTACCACCAGCAGCCCTTTGAGTGTCTTTGACGTAAAGTGACATATCTGAATTGACTGGCCAAAAATACTGACTCAAGCAAATGGTCAATACAGACCTTCCAGATCCAAGCAATCCTTCTCCAGCCCTAAGTCTCATTCTCTATGGCCATTGCTGGATTACTTGTACCTAAAGCACAAAACAACAAAATCAAAAATACAGAAAATGCAGAAACATAATCCACATGATCAAATGGAGTTTTGACATTAGATAAGCTGCTGGTTTAGAGAGATATGACCCCAACGGAATGACTACTGTTGCCCTTTAAAGGTGATCATTTAATGCTCAGACATATTACCCATAATGCCCCTGTCATACCACACACACCACATGCTACACCGCAGTGATTCAGCATGTTTTTGGTGAACAGAGGCGACTATGTTCACTTTGATTTCTGTTTATCTTGTTTGCCATGGCGACCCAGTGGTAGTGCCGTAAATTTCAGCATTTAATCAGATGGTGTTCGATATCCCCGCTGCCCCGAGGCAACATGTTTTTCAGAAGAGAGGGATGCATTATTAACATGATCAACATGAGCAGGGCTGGTTTCTGAATAAAATATGACTTGTGAGGCTTTTACAAATAGCCGTATGAATAATTTGTCACATGAGAGCACAGCGTGTCTGTAATGACTTGTTTGGTGACACTATGTCAGCGGCCAAAGATGACATGCCCAAACAACACCTCTGCAGATCAGATGGGCTCTCAATCTAACCTTAGCTATGAGTTAATACATTTATTAACAGACACTCTAATCGAGAGCGATTTACGTTACATACATTTTACATGTTATTCACCCATGCACGTTGTACATGGATATTCACAGAGGTAACTCAGGTAAAATACCTTGCTCAAGGGTTCAACAGCAGTGCCCCATCAGCGAATATAACCTGGGCATTAGTCCAGCTCCTTAACCATAATGTCGCACAACCACATGGGAAGGTATTCATTTTTTTCAGGAAACAACAACTAGCAGCTCTGAACAAGTACACACTGTAACTTCCTCTCGGCTTCCTGAGCTCACAGGGAGAGATCACAGACTTACAATGCTGGTGAGGAAAGAGAAGCACTTGTTGAATTGTATTACTTGAAGTTAAGGGGCATTAACACACATGACAATTGGATTAAATCTGGGTCTGACTGTGTAAGATTTGTCTGTGACAGATGACTGTGACAGATTCTTGATAATGTCCCAGAGGCGTCAGCAGCAGTCATAGATATGCAACTCTATAGCATATCAATGCTTCAGGACTGCGTCTATTTACGGCATTGCGTAGCACTCAACGCAATCCACTCGGCAGTCTGGGCACTTTCTGTCCCTCAACAACTGACCTGGGATCAGCTTACCGACCCTAGTTCTAAACCCAAACCGTTTCAGAGTGAAAGGGGGACACTGATCCAAGATCAGTGAAGCCCTGCTCACCGTGCTGATCCTTCTGACTGGTCGCCTCGCTGAGCAGCTGAGTCTGGGACTCCCTCAGGGGTCTGGCAGGAAACTGGTGGGCTTCTCCCGTGCTGTGGACCGCAATCTGCTGTTATACACACTTACAGCCAGGAGAGGGCGCTCAATCTAATCTAATCTTTTTGTCCTTAAATTAAGTGGTGAATTTCAGATAGTGTTATGTTATTTTTTCCCCACCATTACCCCTCATCATGAACTCAAAGTTCATTGAAACTGAAAAAGAATTTTGTACATAAAAACTCCTCTACATTTTTTAAGAAAAAAGAGCCAAGACAAACTGGATTCAATTCCTTGTGTGTCACTCTTAAGGGCTTGGAGACACACACACACACACACACACACACACACACACACACACACACAGACAGACAGACAGACGCCTTTTTATCACAGTGCCTGCACATCACACACTGCAGCAGACTGGAGCCGTTTCTGAGTGAGAATGAGATTGAGCTCCTGGCAGAAGGTTTATTTCTGAGACCGCAAACTGACCTGTTGACCATGCAGTTGGTTCCGACTGACATGTTTGGCTGCTCAGGGTCCTGGTTGACCAGGCAGGTCGGGAAGGAGCAGCCATCTCCCAGACTGCACAGACCGTAGAAGGGGAGCGCTCTTTAGCATTTTATACTGTCTTACTCCAAGACGATATTCCAAAGCAACACACAGAAAAACCTACTGTTCCAAAATATACCTGGAATGTATTTGGGACCCACAACAATGCACATGAAATGTGTTAACAATCGGTAATTGGTCATGGTTACATACATCCTGACATAAACAGCTTGTTCAGAATCAAACACTCTGTGCGAGGTTGTATTTTGAATGCGGAGATCCCAAGAAAGAAAGCCTCAATGTTCTGCTGGTATTCCATTTTATAAAAGAACACTGGTCATACCTGTTTGGTGTGCTTAGGTAAATTAACTTGTGTTGCATGCAATTTAAATTAAGAGGTTAGACTTCACTCACCAGAATACTCACCAGATACTTCTGAAACTATGAGCACTTACTCATTGCAAGCAACTGGCATACTCATACACTGAATAACACATAATTCACAGACTTAAACAACAGTCATCTATGTGAAATATTTTCTCAGAATCTGCTGACAAAGGGTCAATAAAACTCTGAGACAAGGAAAGGAAACCCAACCGGTAAACCCCCCCACCCCCCCACCCATAACTGCCACGTGTTCTTTCATGCCTCACCTGGAGAAGACGGGCAGGGGCCAGAAGATCTTCTCGTCCCCGAACACCTGGCGGATGTTCTTGCTGAGCCCCAGACTGAAGCCGTTCTTGTCCTGGCCGTGCCGGAAGGCCGGAGCTCGGAACGCCTCTGAAAACAGGAAACGCCAACATCACAAACCCTCTCAGGGGTGTGTCAGACAGGACGGCTTTTCATTGGTCAGATAGACACGTGGCGCTCATCAGGACGGCCTTTCATTGGTCAGATAAGCACAGAGACACGTGGTGCTCATCAGGATGGCCTTTCATTGGTCAGATAGACACGTGGCGCTCATCAGGACGGCCTTTCATTGGTCAGATAAACACAGAGACACGTGGCGCTCATCAGGACGGCCTTTCATTGGTCAGATAAACACAGAGACACGTGGCGCTCATCAGGACGGCCTTTCATTGGTCAGATAGACACGTGGCGCTCATCAGGACGGCCTTTCATTGGCCAGATAAAGACACAGAGACACGTGGCGCTCATCGTTCTGTTCTCCCCCCCTTTCCACCCAAAGTGAGCTCCCTGTGACTGCCGCCCTAACAACCATCCAGGCACTGTTATTCCCCCAGGAAAAAAACATTACTGAAAGGGAAAAATATAAAAATCTAAAACACAAGGAGTGTTTCTAACTGAACAAATATCTAACTAATGTACAAATATGCAGCCTGTCTTACATCAAACAGATATCAATGATCTTCATAGCAATGTACATAATATTGCCTATACATCGTATAATATATTATAAAATTGCTTATCATGGAGAACAAAGATTCCGTTGACATTTTGCATTTTACAGAGTGGGGCTAGATGGAGTGGGAGGAGGGGAGGGATTGAGGCAGATATCTAATTCCAGAGGAGACAGCCACAAAAGTGGAGTTTTGGTCTGGTGCTCAGGTTTTACCCTTTTACACCCGCTTAAGGGCTAGGGGGAGGTGTCCTGCTGGCTCTGTTCAAACAGGAGAAAGATCCTAGCTTCTGCACACTTGTGTGTGAGGTGACCTGGGAACATTGAGGCAGCTCCCTAAAACCCAGTGCAGCTTCACTTTGCATCAGGAACCAATTGGCTGTCTGTTTTGGGGGAAGAATTTAACTGTGACACCAGTGAAGAAGAGAACTGCCCAAAGCTGTGACACTTTGCAGTTGACAGAGAGGCCGTGCTACTCTCGTGTCTCACAGAACCAACAAGTCAGAGTTAATTAATATGTAGGGGAACCAAAACAAAAGGCTAAGAGTGTGAGTGATGTAAAGATGTAGGGAGAGAGAGTGATAGTTAGGGGGAGATAAATAGACAGAGAAACTAAAGCAGGCCTCACCCAGAGTAGATCTGTTCTTACACACCAGCCAGCAGTGGTACCCGAACAGTGAGAAGAGACTGACGGAGAACATGGCGGCCGCGAAGAACAGAAACAGGATGTGGAACTTGGCCTGGGTGTCAGGCAGGCCATTCTGAGGAGAGGAGAGGAGAGCACACACACACCACACACATACACACACACACACACACACACACACCACACACACACACACACACACACACACACACACACACACACACACACACACACACACACACACACATACACACGCATACACACACACACACACACACACCACACACACATACACACACATACACACACACACACACATACACACATACACACACACACACACCACACCACACACACACACTGAGTGTCTGTCACTGAAAAGATCTTACATGGCTAATGCAAGCTGTGGCTAAGTTCCAGGACTGTATGCAGATAAATGCTCATAAATAATCTCCCCATCAAATCTACAACAAACCAGTTAAATACTCCAGTCTCACTCACTCTTCAAGGCATCATTCATAATAACGCTTATCATAGATTCGAAAGCAGTTTAGACTGTAAAATACACTCATTTTAAATCCAGACTATAGTGATGCTCCTAGTGGCAGCTACATATTTATCTGTGTATTGAAACACTAGAGCTACATCTATTACCTTGCACTATTTAATTATCTACTAAGCATTCTACGCTGCACAGTGTAGGAATCCTAAAGACTACAGAACGCGACACTGCACTTCTCCACAAAGGACATACTGTAGTCAAAGGTTCTGGATTTGGCAAGAGGGGAAGGTAGGCTTTATTCAAACCGGGTTTTATGTTTTCACCTCTGTGCTGCCTGGTATTCAAAAACACAATGGTTCATTCATGAATATTGAGGGGTGTGGTCCTTTTGAGGGACAGCTGTTATTTAGAGCTGTGGGCTGGTGAGGAAAGTATCCTGATCCCCTGATCCCAAATATCCTGATGAACAAAAATCTTTCTTTGAATACTTTTATGAATGTGGGTGGCAGTGTAGCACAGTAGTAAGGAGCAGGATCTGTAACCAAAAGGTTGCTGATTCGATTTCCCGCTGGGGCACTGCTGTTATACCCTTGGGCAAGGTACTTAATCTACAATTGCCTCAGTAAATATCCAGCTGTATAAATGGATACCATGTAAAAATTGTCACATATGTGAATTGCTGGATAAGACTGTCTTGCTAAATGACAATAACGTAATGTAATGTAATTGTTAATATTGGTAAGAACTGTTGGTAATCATGAGTGAGAGTGATTAAAGGGAGACTGGAATGACACAAAATGCATATTTCTTACCCCTCAGGCCCACTCAAGAACTTCATTACCCAAAATCCACCATTTTTAAAAATCAGTCATTAAGTTCTACATTCCCCTCTTGATCCTCACCCACTTTGTGGCAGCTAATCAGTGCTCATGGGAAACAGGCATGCTGAACTAGCCTAGAATTGTTTCTAATCAATCAGTGGTCACAATGCAAAATGCCACTGATTGGCTGAGAGTCCTACCAAGTATTTTCTAAGCTGTTTGTGTATTATACCGCCGGCCTGACAGGAAAATAAAGACATTACACAAGATGATGTCATTGAAGGAAGTTCAAATAACCTCACAGAAGCTTCCAAGCAAAGGTGATTTAAGATGAGCCCTTCCGTCTGCCCCCTCTCCCACATTTGACTGAGGTTCCATTATCATCACATGACCACCGACACTCGATCTGTCTTACGGCAGAAAGCGGACTTACGGTCCAGAAGCGGATGAAGTATCTTGTGTCTGTGGCGGTAATGAAGATGCAGTACAGGAGAGAATAGGCCAGAAAGAGCACGAAAAACTTGTAGTTGGAGAAGCCCACGCAGTTGTTCACCCTGAGGAGATACAAAGTGGAGTCAGGAGAGTGGGTGCACCCACAACCCATCTGTCTCCCGCCCGGCCGACAGCTCGCCCCATCCGCCCCACAGCTAGAGCCCCGCCCGGCTGACACCTGAAGCCCCGCCCAGCTGACACCTGCAGCTGTGCCCAGCCGACAGCTAAAGCCCCACCCAGCCGACAGCTACAGCCCCGCCCGGCCGACAGCTAAAGCCCCACCCAGCCGACAACGACAGCCCTGCCCGGCCGACAGCTAAAGCCCCGCCCAGCCGACACCTGCAGCCCTGCCCAGCCGATAACTCGCCCCATCCAAGCCACTGCATGCTCTGCCCGCCTTTCGTATCTCAGACATTGTTACTGCATACATAGCTTAACACAAGGAAACTACAGTAAATATACTTCATACATATGCAACCAGACCAGATTTGATGATGAAGAGAGAATTTTATACATACCAAGGGCAATGGTGGTCCATTTTTAATATGCACCTGTGAAGCACAGAGGATATGAAGGAGTTAATCAGGTCTGTTTTATTGCTGATAATTTATTATGAGAGATACTATGCTGTTTAAGGCACTATACTATCACATTTTACCACCAGTATCGTGTCCTTTTTCATATGTAATACAGGAAAAGCAACCAAGAGTTATGAAACAAATACGTGTCAGTGGCAGTTTGAGAGGTGTAATGCTTTTAACAGTAGAGCCAACTTAAATGCGCAAGGACAAATGGACCTCATACTTATCACACACAGAGCAGTGGTGGCAACGGTCGGGTTTAAGGAGCTGGCAGCGATCACAATAACGGATACCTGCAAGAACAGTGGTGTGTCACAGCGCAAGCAGCAAATCAATCAATCAATCAATCAAGCAAGCAATTAATCAACTAAACAACAAGCCAATTACTTAATCAATGAATTAATAATTCAACCAACTAACAAACTAATCCATCAATCAACCAACCATCCAGCCAGCCAGTCAGTCATTCAATAAATTAACAAAGCAAGCAATCAATCAGTCAACAAATCAATCAATCAAATACTGGATTGTCCCTCACTAGAAACATCACTCAGTCCTTTAGATATAACATGGATTTTACCATCAGCAATATACTCCTCATGGCAGATATGTTTAAAATAAGTAATGCACGTACGCCTACACCAACATAAATAGAGCTGTCCCTGTTGAGAAGGTCTAGGCAGTTCTGTATAATAACTACACAATAGCAGTTTAATCAGTGCAACCCATAATCACCTCAGTAAATATTCAGCTGTATAAATAGATAAAACTGTAACGTATATATAAGTCACTCTGGATAAGAGCATCTGCTAAATGATAATAATGTCATGTAAATGTAATAAGCAGAGCTGTCCCTAATGAGAAGGCCTGGCAGCTCTGTAAAATGATTTCTGCAGCAGTTTAATCAGTGAGGGGTGAGTGAGAGGAGCTCACCTCCGGACAGGGTCCTGGTGTAGATGGGCAGGTCTTTGGCGATTCTCTTCAGGACCTCCTGGTGGGCCTCTCCTCGGCCCTCCTGCTCCAGCAGCTCTCTGTCCGCGTAGGACAGGTGAAACTGCAGGCGCAGAGAGGAGAGCCATGAGCAGCAGCTCAGCGCATCTCATTCCAAACACACCTGCAGACAACACTGCCGTCTCCCAGAGTCTCCTCCCGGCTCTCCCCAAAGCCCGCTCCTCCGAGAGCCTCTGAGCGTGAGCGAAGGAACGTTCTTGGGATGTGTTTTGAACGTTGCTTTGATGTTCCCAGCGGGGAAAGGCAAGCCTGAGGCCATCTGTCAGTCATCGGTCCATAGATCCTTACTGTTTGATTACTGCTCCCCTTTCTAAGCCTGTTAACCCCCTGCTGCATGGCTGTTTTTGTCTGTGTGTCTTTCTGCTTATGTATGTGTTCATGAGTGTTAATCACCATGTTAGCTATAGTGCATGATGATATTAACAATGTTGCTGGTCGTACCTGAGACACCAGAATGACATTAATTAATAAGCTGACTGCTCTGTAGAGACCCATTCCTATTTCCACTGCAGAGTAACTGGCAGACAGCCAGCACCCTGGAGATCAGCTGTGGAATTCCACTCCACTTTTGCACAGTGGCGTGTGTAATACCACTGTTGTAACACACTGAACATGACGTGGGTTGCAGTTTAAAATGACACTGAATATTAGATTAGCATTAGGTCTAAATCAAGCGTAACATCCGCAAAGCTAAAACATGACAGGGGGTCTTGCAATCTAACCACCAATGTGCTTCATTTCCACACTATGTTTATATCCATGCTTACAAATCATCAAGAGTTCTGACCACTGAAATTAATTTCAAACTTAATTAGAACACTGTGGAAGGATTAAGTGCACTAACAAAGTTCCTTAAATCCATTAATTAATTTTACGCAAGTCCAGCTCCACAGCAGATAGGTTGCTAGATAAGTCCCCCCATCATGTTATCCCCAGGAGACGTGTAATGATCTCTGTAGGGGGTAATTACACAGAGGATTCCCGTGGCTGTATATGTGTGTGTTTCTGCTTATGCATGTGTGTGTGTTTCTGCTTGTGTGTGTACCTGTGAGTGTGTGTGTGTATGTGTTTCTGCTTATGTGTGTGTGTGTGTTTCTGCTTGTGTGTGTACCTGTGAGAGTGTGTGTGAGTGTGTGTGTGTTTGTCTTTCTGCTTATGAATGTGTGCATGAGTGTCAATCAGCACATCCAGCTGCTGTCAGCTGCATGATAATATTAACAGTGGGGGCAGTGGTACCTAAGCCACCAGTCCGATATTAATTCATTAACTAATAAACTAATTAATAAATTAACTGCATTTTCCTGCGCCTGTTCTGCACTGTCAGCGCGTGCTCTGACCTCTTTCAGGGGGTTCATCGGCTCCGTGAAGATGGTCTGCCAGTAGGCCCACACAAACAGGACGAAGATCACATGATATACCACCAGGCAAGTGACTACAATACAAAAAAACAGGCACACAGTAAGAGATGGCATTTCCAGCGGCTTTCATCATCATCACAAGACACACGGTCGGCTCTGGCTTTATTTGCCAAAGAAACTGTGGAGGTTATGTACTTATTTATTTTCCTGGCGATTTAAAACAAAAAGTAATTTGATGCACGACACCTTTCCCGTTGCTGCAGGATGCTTGGAGGCCTTGTATATTATTCTCTTAGTGTCCTCAGGGACAGAAAAGCAATTTTGGATTGATCTTATTAACAGTGCAGACTCTGCACTAATCTGATTGGGTCTTGACAGAGGAAGTCCTGAAGTCCAGGCAGGATGCAGGATTATAAAACAAAGATCATTCCATTTTAGGGCTGTTCCCATGATCTCTTTCACCACTGGATTCATTCAGCATCTGTGATTAACTTTTACTAAATCTGTTTAATTCTAACTTTCTTCCTCCTAAACAGCGTGTTGAGCTCAGCAATAACAAGCATTTATGAAGGAATTCAGGTGTTTGTATTGAAAAAAGGCTATGCTGGTATATGCTATACATGTAATGTAATGTTACTGGTTAGTACAGCCACTGTGTGGAAAATTTACACATTTTATGAATGATATCATGGAAAAACTTGATATACAGTATATATCACTTGCTGATTTTTAAGTTGCTCTGGATAAGAGCATCTGCCAATTTAATAAATGTAAATGTAATCATACATTTTGGATAGTTCTAGTTATGGTTTTGTATGACTTGTTTGAGCCTAAGAAAGTGTGGATTAACAAATTTTTAACAGGTTTTCTCCAGGTTAGTACCTGAATGAAATCTATCTCAAAAGGAATTAAATGTGTTTTTAATTGCCTCATTGACAAAGCAATAGATTCACTATGGGGCAATGCTGATAAGAGTCATTGCTACCTATTTTCTACTGGACATATAATGTACATCAATATATAGTAAAATCTGCAATACAAAACACAAATTTATTTCAGCTTTCACAGATGCATTGTAGAATTGATTTTAAAATAGGTATACAGGGTAACAATACCCCTATCAGCACGTGCATGAGATTGCACATATAACAGTAGGACATTGGGCAGGTGTTTTGCAGCATATGGTACATATTTGGTTGTATGTGTGATGTGTGTATGTGTGTGTGTGTGTATATGTGTGTGTGTGTGTATGTGTGTGTGTATGTGTGCGCGAGCGTGTGTGTTTGTGTGTGTGCCCATGTGTGTGTGCATGTGTGTGCGTGCGTGTGATGTGTGTGTGTCTGTGTGATGTGTGTATGTGTGTGTGTGTGTGTGTGCATGTGTGTGTGTGTGTGTATATGTGTGCGCGAGCGTGTGTGTTTGTGTGTGTGTCCGTGTGTGTACATGTGTGTGCGTGCTTGTGTCTGTGTGATGTGTGTGTGTGTCTGTGTGATGTGTGTGTGTATGTGTGTGTATGTGTGTGTGTGTGTGTATGTGTGTGTGATGTGTGTATGTGTGTGTGTATGTGTGCGCGAGCGTGTGTGTTTGTGTGTGTGCCCATGTGTGTGTGCATGTGTGTGCGTGCGTGTGATGTGTGTGTGTCTGTGTGATGTGTGTATGTGTGTGTGTGTGTGTGTGCATGTGTGTGTGTGTGTGTATATGTGTGCGCGAGCGTGTGTGTTTGTGTGTGTGTCCGTGTGTGTACATGTGTGTGCGTGCTTGTGTCTGTGTGATGTGTGTGTGTGTCTGTGTGATGTGTGTGTGTATGTGTGTGTATGTGTGTGTGTGTGCGCGAGCGTGTGTGTTTGTGTGTGTGTCCGTGTGTGTGTGCATGTGTGTGCGTGCTTGTGTCTGTGTGATGTGTGTGTGTGTCTGTGTGATGTGTGTGTGTGTGTGTGTGTGTATGTGTGTGTGATGTGCGTGTGTGTTGTACAGTTATGTGTACAGTTGTGTAGTCGCGATCTGTTCCTGCTGAATTTTGCTCTGACTCACTACTGCCCTCTACAAGGATGGATGGAGGGATATCCCTTACATTGAGCTTGTATTGTACCATCCATTGGCTTATTTGACTGTTAAACTGTACTAGTATTATTATACTTACTTTTCTCCCCGAGGTTGTCAATGGACTCTGAAAAAGAATACAACAGTTAGATTTAAAGGAGGAAACACTTCCAGCAGGGGATATTCTGACAGACCACTGGCTGTACAAAGTTGCAACGCTTTGTGCTTGGGTGCTTTGATTGATACTTAGGAAAAAAGACAAAAGACAAAAGAAAATTTTTAACCTGATACAGGACAGCTTGTCATATAAGCTGTAATTTTCCATCTCTCGAAATGTTTCTTTGCATAAAAAGGTTCTTGTTCAACACAGTGTCAGGTGATTCCAGCTGAAAAACTGGGTCAAGCTGAGATTGCTTGGGGTTATCATTTATCCATGGAGACAATACGATTAACTCTGTCACTGAACTGGAAGTACCAGCACTCCAACAATATGTTAAGAGGTTATTTTTTGAATAATTTCATATCTGAATATTATACGGCTTCCAAGATTTAATATTTCAGTAACTGGACGATCAAACTCAGTTTTTTTCCCCAAAACATCATATGACATTGCAGTTCTTTTGGTGTAAACAATGACTCAGGCAAACAGATCTGCATTCACTCACACAATAAGGGGGGCACAATAGATTTTTTTCGAGCAATATCAAAGAATTATGTCTTACAGTGATTTATGCAGGGCTCTTTCAGAGTACTGATAACAATAAATCTCTGGATTTCATTTTTCGTGAACAACCATTTGAATGCTGATCCAAGTAATGGATTAGTGATATGGTGAGGGATTAAAATGATGGAACAACTGATCTCATTATCACAGTGTGTATGATGTCACATCTTGTCACTCTGTGTGTGTATATGTGTGTTTTTGTGTGTGGTATGCTTTAGCACAGGCTGCTGAAGGATTGCACTGTACATTCACAGCTCTTGTGGATGAAACACAGTAGCTCATTGGGAACTGTCTCACCCCCTGCAGGTAGGCCCTAGTGAAATATTACAGTTCTGCATTTTCTTGTCCGATAAGGTGGTCTTTAGCCAGTAAAAGTTTGTTAACTCTGAGGCTGGAAATCTGGAAATGCACGCTGATGCTGTTTCTGGGGAGGGCTGTTACTTGAGCAGAGTCTGGATGTTTTGCTGGAGCCAGACTGACGATGCTCTGAACAGAGAGTGATGATAACACGTGATGTCATGAGGACATAAGCAACACCCTTATGCTTTCAGGACCCACGGGGCTTCCACATGATGTTCTCTGCCTGATGTCTCTCTCACACACACACACACACACACACACACACACTCTGTCTGTCACAGCGACAGGAAGCGAACCACGCCCGGCCACGCACTATCACAACCAGCTGAGCTGTTTGCAGCCCGGCCATGCACTATCACAACCAGCTGAGCTGTTTGCAGTTAGAATACAGCAGCTTTGAAGTTCATTTCTTTCAGCCTCACGTGCTTCAGTGAAAACGATCTGCCTTTTTTTTTGTACTCATGTAGGGGCAAAAAGAAGAAGAGAGAGAAGGTGGGAAAAGAGGCTGCAACCGCACCTGGATGTGATTTGCCCTCGCTGATCAGGAAGTGAAAGAAACAGCAAATGAGAATACAGCCTTAGAGGGGAACCAATCAGAGTGACCCACAGCTGTGGACCATACAGTGGCCCTCAGTCATTTCTCTCCAGGTTCATTTTACTTCTCTGGTATTTCACTCAGTTTCTAAACGATGAAAACTGTCACTGTGCACGAACCATACAAACTGCTCTCACAAGCTGTTATCCTGCATGTCTCCAGGTGTATTTGATGGCTCCGAGAGTTATTCGCTGAAAAAGAAGCTTCCTTGAAAATGGTTTCGATTTGCTCTGACAAGAAACACTGTCTTACAGTTACACGTGTGTCATCAGCTGGTCCCAGGCTTAAACCTTACTCAACTGCGTGTATGAGTTCTTCGTGCATATTATGAAACATATCAAATGATCATTTTTGACTGGACTTCCCCTTTGACAAACAGCCAGAGCCCTGAATTCATCCAAAGCTGGAACTAGTGGTAAGGAGCAGGGCCGGCAAACCAAAATGCTGCTGGTCTGTTTCCCAGGTGAGCCACTTCCATGGTACCCTTGACCGAGGCCCTTAACCCAAACCGTCTCAGTAAACACCCCTGCTGTATAAATCCGAACCATGTAAAAAAAAAATGTAAATGTAAAAATGTAAGCTATGCATAAGCGGAGTGGAATGCTCAGTACTTGTGATGTAACATAATGTGGATAAAGGGTCATGAGTTACCACCACTCTTCAATGCTCTTCAATGCCTCCCATTATCGACCTCCTGCCCCAAGTTCACGCTCAAGATGCCACATACACGCTACAACCCACAGCTCTCTGCTTGCTGAAAGGCCTCTGTAGGACTCCGGCCCTGCAAACAGCAGTTATCTTTGTGCAGATCCGTCCTCCTCTGTCTCACTTTCCGCTATTAAAACAGATTACAACAATAACGCGGCTGTCCCTCTGAGGGGTTTCAGGCTTTTACACTGCTCTACTTCAGCTGGTGCCGGCTGCAGTTGCAACTGATATTTTTTACATTTAAAGGGGACGGTTCCCTGAACGGCAAACCAAGAGCTGTCAGGCAGCTAACGATGCCTATCTGCTAATAGCATTACGCGCCCTGGATTTATTCAGCTCACTTTGTTCTCCACAGCAGACAACACAGCTTATATAATATTATTTCTCTCAGCCTTTTAGCTGCGGCATAATTCTCATGTTTTGATTCCCCCACAAACTCTCCTCTGCACATCTGCAGGGTTGAGGTGGTCCCTCTGTGTCAGTAATCACCCGGCTACACAAATGTCCTTTACCCTTCTGTTTAGAACTCTTTTACATGTACAGACACTGATGTGGAAGCATTACTTTTAACAATCCATTAGAGGTCTTTTACAGGCTGTTGAGAAAAGTCCCTTGGGAATTCATTTTAAGAATTTGAGTATCAGTGTGGTGTAGTGGTACGGAGCAGGGCTTGTACCTGAAAGGTTGCTGGTTCGATTCCCTACCAGAGCACCCTTGGGCAAGCTATTTAACCCACAATTGTCTTAGTAAATATACAGCTGTAAAAAGGATAGTGTGCTATGTGCTAATGTAAGCTGCTCTGGGGAAAATGTTTACTAAATGACAATAATGTAATGTAAAAGAAATCTTCGTAACCCAACTGTGCAGGTCACTTACCAACCAATTTTTGTCACTGTCTGCCAGATGGGAATGATCTTAACAACGATGAGGCAAAAAATCAATTTCTATGGCTGTAAAGAAAAAAGATACTGTGCAGTATGGCTTTGTTATGCTAACATAACTGAAACCTGAAGCTATCTCTGAGGAGCAGGCCCTCTTAAGATACGCTGGCCGTTCAGATTCACACGGAGGAGGAAGCCGACGTTGCGAGCATGCTAATTTAGCGAACGAACCTGAGAAGTGGAAGAGGTGTGGGAATAATGCGTTTGGTAATGCAAAATCAGGGAAGGGAGAATAAATCACCTCATATTCATCCCACATTGTGTCATACCGCCGTTTGAGCTCAGAGCACGATGACAGGGAGTGTATCTTTATAAACTGCGCAAGGGCTCCTTCCTCAAGGATGAGAAACAAAGCAAGCTTCCACAGGGAGACACAGCGGCACCGGGAGTATTGATCATCCTCTCTCTCTCTCTGGTGTTCAGTACTTAACCAAGAGAGGGAAGGAGAGAAGGAGGGAGATAGGACTGCCTGTTTCCTGACCACTCCTGGCTGAACACAGACTCCTCTATGCAGTTTAACCACAATGCGGTTTGTCCTTGAATCTGTACGTCGAATTTAAGCATGTGTTAAGTCTTTTCAGTTCTTCCACAGCAACACGACTTCAGCACCCACTAAACACTGAACACTGCACTGCAGAAAAGCAAAAACAAAAAGGATGAAATCTTAGGTTGTGGTTCAGCTGCAGATTGAACAGTGGCTACAGGTACAGTACGCAAAGCTTTTACATTACATTACATTATTGGCGTTTAGCAGACGTTCTTATCCAGAGTGACTTACATAGGTTACAATTTTACATGCTATCCATATATACAGCTGGACATCTACTGAGGCAATTCTAGGTAGTACAGCAGCAGTGCCCCAGTGGGGAACTGAACCAGCAACACTGCTGCAAGTCCTGCTCCTTGCTAATATGCTACACTCCTGACCCTTTTATTTCTGAACGTATTTTTTCAGTTTCAAAAATGACCAGACTGCACTGTGGTAAACTGCTCAGACCTCATCCATGACCTCTTAAAGGGTCAAGGGCTTTTTTTTTTTTTTTTTACACAGTTGGGGTAACAAAGGTAATGCCACATCCTCAAGGGATTTTGCATCTCAGTCATTCCGTACCTCCTCCATGCAGCTGATGGTAACGGAGCACTTGATGTAAAGTGCCTGGCTTAAGGGGCCATCCAAAATCCAAAGGGCTCTGTCATACGCTTGGCTAAATACTGCGTCCCACATGATTAGAGCTACCTGCTGGCAACCCTTTTCAGTGCCAGCACTGAGCAAAGCTACAGGCCTCTGGACACAACATTCAAGAAGGCCTCTGAGGGACATGAGTCAAGACCATTCACCTGATAATGTTTGGACCGTGCGGGACACTGGGTCAGCAGAGAACCGGGAGGTGGACATGAGAAGGCTCATGCTGAAAAAAAAAAAAACTCTTCTCACATGGAGGCCAGTTCCTTAAAAAAGAACAAGAACTGAACAACACTCAGTGTGTCCACAGCTCCACCCTGCGGGCCTTAAAGCGCCTCTAGTGGTGAAATACCGTTACTGCAGTAGCTGCTCAGTTGGTTAGTTTTTCAGGTGGGTCAATGGGTGAAGAACACTACAGTGTCTAGGGCTTCCTCTTCTCATTTGTCAACATATGAAACATATAAACACATTATATCCATAATATACAGAACATGTTTTACTTTCAATTTCATCTTATTTTGTGTTTCGTATATGAAGATGGCATAAACGTTTTTGTAAGGACTTGCAAATGTTTTGTCAGATTGAAAGGCAGAGGGGAAAATAATTGCAAACCGCGTACGTTTTCTGTTTGCTACATAATTCATAATTTCCCAACGGCCGTCCATGTGAACAATGCTGGCAGGAAGTAGAGTCAGCTGTTACAAAGCGGACAATTCCGGCAAATATTGTTACATCATAATAGCAACATTGTGAGAACGCATGGATTCGCTACGCAGGGACTGCTTCCCCGGCTATAGTGCAGGGCATGCCTAATTTACGCGCTGCTCCCGCAATGAAATAATGCCGAACAGGTGAGATCCCACGCTCTTTAATGGCTTAATCAACCTGAGTGCTGCTTTCACTGACCCAGAGCACGTCCTGCAAAGGTCTTGAACCCAAAGAACCTCAACACGCACAGACTGAGATAATGTGGTAAAATGTACATATTCGTCTACATTAAAAAGTGTAGTGGTAATTCAATCGTTCACGATTAAGCAACCGTCACTTGATATTTATACAGAAACAGCGCATTTGAAAGGAAACCGCGGAGGTCTTGTTAATAGCAGCCGATGCAACTTTAGACTTTATGGATAAAATGACCATTGCTGTAAAATGAGTATGGGAAAGATTATGTATGATATACTCAGCCAAAGGAAAGATACTCTTACATGGAAACGGCCTTGAAATAAACTCAGCGAACTCAAACCTGGAAAACTGGCTGTGATTTCCACTGCTGTAAGTTCCACCGCCGAGCAAAGTCAACACGGCTTAAATGTTACTTTTGACAGTAATGAGCTCTCATCTTAAAAATGTGCTTAATGTTGTTCATGGTTTTCCAGTGTGATATTAAACACGTCAACCAAAACAACACGACAACGTTACAACTGCGTTAATATTTGGTTACAATACGTATACGTATACTGACAACCGCTTATTCTAGGTGTTTTCTATTTAAATCCTTACAATTACAGCTTGGATTCAACCTCCAGTGAGACATGTTTGGAGGATAGAACAAATTCAGTCCAGAGCATGGCTTTCTACCGACCGCTGGCTGCATGTGGCAGAAACATTTCAAACACTTATATGTATTCCGCTCTGAGCACGTGCGGGTTCTTTTTTTTTCCTGCGCCCCAGTTTCTCGGCTTCCTAAATTGTGCACGCAAATCATATTGCCGTGACTCATCATTTTCCTGTTCCATCACTTTCCTCCCACCTTCACCCCGCTCCCTGTCACATTTATCTGCCGATCACTGGCTATGAATTTAAAAGCACTGTAGGTCCTGCACAGCACCTCAAAAAGCCACAGGCGTGGACCGCGCATTTCACACTGATTGCCTTCTTACCGAATAGCAGACAAGTTATCCCAAAACTACAGCATAAGCCAGAAAAAAACGACAGGGATGCTGCTGACGGAGCACGCGCCGCACAATCACAAGCGGGTCCGCCGGCGCGTGACCGCGAGAAACAGTATCGCCCCCTCCCCCTTACCGATGCAGAGCTGGAAGACATAGGCGTAGTAGGACCAAGCCACAATGACGGAGATAAAAAGGACCGGGATCCAGCGCAAAACTCTCCGACAGCACCTTTTCATCCCGCCCGGGCCCGGCGGCGCCATCTTCTATTTAGATATCATAAATTTGAGATAAATGAGAAGCTTTTTCTCCCCCGCCTTTCGCCAGCGCGGTGCATTTGTGCTGGAAAGCGCTGGAAAGCGGTCAGCACTTCAGCAAATCGGCTCGCCTTGCCCAGCTCGCGGCGCTCGGCAGCCTCGCGACTGCACTTTGGTAGCGCAGCAGAGCGCGCGACCGCCCCTTCTCTCCAAGTTGGCGTGACGTCCGTAAGATGCTGCCCCGCGCCGCCCAGAATGCAACCCACAGATGAAGCACGCTGAATCCAGCGAATTTAACTCTATGCAAGACGTAATTGCATAAATAATATACTCTGCTCATTTATAAGTTTAGATGGCAGTGGTGGCACTTTCAGCTATCAAGGCCTCCACTTTTACATTGCCTTTACATTTCAGATATGGAAAAACAAGCTAAATCTAAAGGTTTGATAACACGGGGTTGGACAATGGCATGAATCTTTCCATAACTCATTTATATTGATTCATTTTTGAAGATATAGGAATCACACCAGTCACTCAGCAAATTGTTTTAACGGATGAGGCTACCATCTCAAAACACTTTAGCAGTACGGGGCAAAGTGCGGGCGAAAGAACCACTCAGTGTCAATCCAGTATAACCCAATTACGCCTTCGGTCTCTGAGCCCCGCCGAGGAGATGGCACCCTAATGTGTAATTTCATATTTCAATTTGCAGAGAGACCCGCCTCCCCGCTCACAAATCTATCATTCAGCTTCGACAGCATCACGGAGCCGAAAGCCCCCAGGTAAGGACAGCTCTGCTAATCGCGGCACGTGGATCGATTGCCTTTGCAGTTCATCCGTCTGCCCGCGCTAATGATTTTATATATCGCAGTGGTTTCCCTTTCATGCAGTTTCTTTTTTACATTTCCAAATAATTTCTCCACATTGTACATGCTGTGACTGAAAATTTTACCTGTGCGTATCACACTAGGTCAGACTTTAAGTTTACAGATAAAAAAGACAGAAAACAGAGTTTTTTTTCCAAAATAATTTATTCATGCATTACACTTTATGAGCTACATTGCTGGTCATTCTCTTTAGTTCAATCTATTTCAAAACGCACTAATAAAATATTTTTCCTTATATGCAGAGCACGTAATTTCCTCTGTTGTACAAGCACTAAACACTTCTTAAATGCATGCAAAAATAGTTTATAAATGATGTGCAGAGAGCAAATGAGTTGACTAAAACACACCCATACAGTTAAGACTTCTTTTTTCTGTGCGTTTGTGTATTCTGGAGACGCAGCTGTTTTGTGCGTTGATTCGGAACAGTCTCTTTAAACACGTGACCTCTATACAGCCCCGTAACACAGCGTCTGCTGATCAGTGCTTGGGCCCACCAAAGGAAGGAGATTTCGGGCCTACAAGGATAAGCTTCATGCCCTGAGCAATACTTTCTCCAGCAGTCGCGTCTCAATCTTTCGAAAACTTTAAAGACATGACAACACAATGGTAAGCCCGCACAAAGAGGGGCCACCTTTAAAAAGAACAGTATCTCTTCCAAAAACAGCACAGTTAACGCATTTTCTTTTGGCCTTGGGTATATTTGCATATATAGATATATTTGCAATCCACATTGTTCTTCAAGATGCATATCAGTTAAAGGAACACAAGCAAAAGCCCTTTAGCCTGGTACGTTACTTTAGGAAAATAAGAACACACTCATTACAAGAATACATATCGCAGCGTGCGCGCGAGTGACCCATCCCAGCGGCGCTAAACTACTCTGCGCAGAGCGGATGAAGCAGTCCGACGTGGAGAAAGTATGTTAGCCATTTCGCTGGCTGTAGTATAAACAGATTATCTGGATTAGCGTTAACTGAGCACGGGAAGGAACAATGTAACGCCATTGTTGAGCACGGCCACACAGCAGCAAGGCACACATGACAGCCGGCCTCCTACGCCTTTAACACACACCTACAGCAAGGGTTATATGGGAGAGTACACTGAAAGACAAAATGTAATTGTTAGTAACACAACAGACAGTAAGACCCAGGGGCACCCACAGCAGAGTTGCATACATAGCAGATATGAGATGGAAATGATGTTTTAATATATATTCTGATAAAGTAATAATAATAATAAAAAAATTCTCAGGAAATGTCTCACGCATTTTAAAGCCAAATCCTGGGAATGTGTTTGGTTGGACTTGTGCATGTGGTGGTGGCATTTCTATATGGTACACTTGCTCCTAACACCACTAAGCAAAACTGATCTCTGGTCAGTGCTCATTGACAGCACTATGTGACATAACCTGCTCCCTTGCTGAACACCGACTGGAGATCAGGTATTGGTGGGTGGCTTGAACTGCCCAACCCTGTTGCATTTTCCTTGCAAGGCTAACTGATAAGTGCTGTAAGTTCAACAAAACACTTACCCCGGCTATAATTAACATCGACTAACTGGAGGCTCACAGCGACCTACAGAGGTGTGGCCCAGGTAATTGGTCCATGCAGGTACACCACAAAACCACACCCAGGGTTTTCGTGTGAATCCTGTCTCTGACCTGACAACTGCTTGGGTTTGGTAAGATTATTGCTTCTTCTAGAACATTAGCACATTCTGCTCCTGTATGAAGGAGTGTTTCTGCAGCTGAAATGTGGACTTTTAGTCTATACTGAGCAGCACAAATTCTGCTGGGGACCCCGTTCATGAAAATGACAAAAAACGTACAAAAATACATCGTCATGGATGATGTTCAGTGTCTTCTGTGAGCACTTGTAATAGTACTAGATGCACTTCCTTCAAAATATGAAAGCCACAACATGTGTTTTTTTTTAATACAATATAATAGTTATGATTTAATTACCAGTAATAGTATGTAAGAAAATAATGTAATGACATATATACTCACTAGAAGTACTGAGCTGCTTTGGTCTGTAACAATCTTGCATTCTCAAGGCTTTAATTCTCATGTAAACGGTAACAGAACATATTCATTAAAGTAATATATGCTTCTAACCCATGTAAAGCAATCAAATAAAGCAGCCTTTTTCAAAGCAAGCTCAATCATTATATTAGTAGCTTGTGTAGTTCTAGCAGCTGCTGAACTTTTGGCCTTCATAGCTGCACAAAACACATTTCCGCAAGAGACACAATTAGCTCTCTGAGCCAAAAACACGGGTCTCCTGTTTGGGGAGCTAACTCGACTCTTGCCTTGCCTCTAGGGGGCAGCGTCCCCCCTCAGAGACTGTCTCACACACGCCCCTGTGCTCCGCAAAATAATTAGACTCGTCTCCAGTGACGACCGGCAGCCTCTCATCTGAGCAACGTGGAAGATGTCTGATCCAAAGCCATTCCGCCACACGGAAAAACACAAAAGGGGTGTGTGAGACAAGCGATCATACGTGGATGTTAGCAGTGCTTTCTCTACTATGTGTCTAAAAAGGGTCAGTTTTTCCAGGGTCAAAGGCTATGGGTTTTGTGTTTTTACTGTATTCAGTTCTGCAGTTGAACACAGGAGAACAGAGGTGCTGCTATCCCCTCGTTACTGATGGTGCAGTTGATGGCGATCAAGGTGCAATTAGTTTGTACGCTAAATCACATATTATGTATTACATTTTTTGCAGGTAGTTTTAAAGTAAAAAGGAGATACTATATCCATATGCATAACTAGCTTAGACTTTTTTTAAGATTATATAGATACACTTCAGAACACCGAGTGTGCGGTTTCAGAAAAAAGGGGAAAAAGAAACAGAATGCCATTGTCATTGGAAGATGTGAGGAAGAGGAAGAATAATATCATCTGTGTGTGGTCCCGGATGTTTCTCCAGGGAGAAGAGAAACCTGAAACACCACAGCCTCACTGCTTATACGTATTCACTAGCAATGAGACACTTGCCGAATCTGTTTATGACTGTAATTGCTATCGATGTGCATAGCATTGCTGTGCTGTAGCAAGCAACCGTACTAAATCAAAAGAATTCCCAGGCTTGCCTGAACCCTAACATTCATGAGTATGTGTTTATTATGCATTATATGCTGATGCATATTCATGCACAAGCAGGCCTTGGGTTTGCTGTGATTGAGTTTGATTGCGAATGACATCACAGCAACGCTGAGCGTATCGATAGCGGTTCCGCAGAGAGAGGCTTTCGCCACAGATCTTTGGAACGGAAGGGTAGTGGCGCGGAGCGTGCGGTCGTGTTGTGGTCGATGGGCGGTCTTCCAGGCGTCGCGGCGGTCCTCGTCCCCTCGCTTCCTCTACGTCTTTTCCCTGAAGCTCTTCCACAGCTGCCTCACCTGCTTCCCAGCCTGGCTCCGCACGCAGGTGGAGAAGGACACGCCCCGCCTACCGCTCACCTGGTGGGGATCACAGAGGGAGGGGCCAAAGTTATGCAATGCAAGGGTGCAAACTCGCCCTGCTCCTCATTTTAGCATGTAGAACTGAGCAGCCACAATCTCTTATTTAAAACATGAGCGGCAGTGTAGTATAGTGGTAAGGAGCAGGGCTCATAACCAAAAGGTTGCTGGCTTGATTCCCCGCTGGAGCACTGCTGCTGTACCCTTTGCTAATGTACTTAACCCAGAATTGCCTCAGTAAAAAATCCAGCTGTATAGATGGATAACATGTAAAAATTGTAACCATAAAACAAATGTGTGCAGAGACCTGTCCCACCTCTGTAATTAACACAGGGTTCATCTAGGAAAAACTGGGCTTGGCTGATATTTTTAAAACCCAGAAGCTGGACATTAAACTGATATTTTACAGATTGATACACTTCTGTTCTTTTGTGCTGAAAGCGCCTCGCATAGCAGCACCTGCTAAACGGATATAATGTAATATATTCTGAAAACCTAGCAGCTGGGATTGAGCACAGTCGTGCAGCAATAGAGAGGCGTTAACAGCAGCACACAGCCGCCTCGGTGGTGTGTTCTGGAGAGGCTTGTGGGCGCCAGGAGGAGGTTATACTTATCTGCTGGCCAGCTCCTTCTTCAGGCACGATCTGAAGGTAGTGAACCGCTCTACGGTTTTGTAGCCCTGAGGTTTCGAGCACGGAGCGGTAGCATTGTGGGAAAAGAACGAGGGAGGAGAGATGTGTTGTCATCAGCCGCAGCCAGGCACGAGTGGGATGCAAAGTGATCAGGCATGATATTGCAGTTCGCCAAGCGAGAGAGACAGGAGAAGACAGCATCTGGTTAATGAGTTGCGTTGGTGCTAAAAGAGTGAGATTTGGAAAGAGTTTTTGAAAAATACTGACCCGAGTTAAAGTTTGGCAAGATTAAAGCATAAAGTGCAGACATGCTGGTTTTAATATTCTATTGATTCACTTTCATAAGTGATTCATTTAATTATAAACTAGCCGTTTTACCCACATAAGTTGACACCACATAGGAAACAAATCCAAACCAAACCAACCAAAGTCTACTTCCAACACTACAGGTCATGTTGTTCAACGTCCTTGTTGTCATAATTTCTTTCACCATTAGGTGGCAGTGAAGTACCTTGAACAACTAGCCTCTTCTCGGCTGGCAGCTTCAGTTGCTCATTTTTAATTCCGAAGCTTCGTATTATAGGACATAAACTGTCACATTCCATATTGCCCTCTAGGTCAGTAAATGAAGCGAAAGATATAAAAGGTATTTTATCTATATTTTATCTCATGTAAGGACCTAGACCTAGTATTCATAGTAACATATTGTCGATCTTGAAATCATATCAGGTATGTTATGTGGAGAGGAAAGAAAATTGGAAACAACATACTCTTCCAATACTAAATTTAGGAAGATGGAAAAAGGACTCTCACTGGCCACACCCCCTTCTCTGCCCACTGTCCCCAGAGACTTCCTCCTACCCACCACACTGCCCCTCCCCCCATTCTTACCCCATTCCCATCACTGGCTCCCCCTCTTAACCCCTGTCCTACACCTCCTCTGAACCCCCCCACCCCCCACCATTCTCACCCCCCAACCCCACCCTAAACCCTGACTCTGCCCCCACCCTAAACCCTGACTCCGCCCCACCCCCACCCTGAGCCCTGACTCTGCCCCACCCCCACCCTGAGCTCTGACTCCACCCCCACCTGAGCCCTGACTCCACCCCCACCCTGAGCCCTGACTCCGCCCCCACCCCCACCCTGAGCCCTGACTCCACCCCCCACCCTGAGCCCTGACTCTGCCCCCGCCCCCACCCCCACCCGGAGCCCTGACTCCGCCCCCTCGCACCCGTGTTCCTCGGTGCAGGCGGTCCTTCATGATGCCGATGAACTCTTTGTAGCTCAGCTGGTCGTCATGGTCCACGTCGAAGATCTTGAAAATGGTGTTAACCAGGTGGCGGGTGAGCTTTAGGCCTGTGGCCACATACACTGCCCTGGCGAATTCATCTGCGCGAGAGAGAGCGTAGGGACGCAGGTCTGACACACTGACACACACACTGAAAACTCACCACTGACACACTGACACACACACTGAAAACTCACCACTGACACGCACAGCACACAGTTACTGAAAATGCATGACAAACACCAACATGCACAACCAACGCCAATGACGCTGAGGAACAGACCTTGCCCGATGGAGCGGCTTGCAAAGTTGTACATCTGCATGGCCAGCGCAAAGTCCTCCAGGTTGTTCAGGAACTGGAAGAAGGACCTGAACTCCTCAAATGTGATTCCCTACAGGGTAAAAAATCAAAGCCTTACTCAAGGTAACCACAAAATATGGACCTCAATAGGTTCTCTGACATTCATCCTCCAATCTGGCCAATCACAGGAGGTAAAAAAAACATACAGGTGGTGATGTCATAATGAAGAGATCTGCTGTTCAAGTGAGATCCATCAGCTAAAGATGAACACACAGCCAGCAGTGGTGATGAATCTCAACTGTTATAAGACATAAAAAATAAGGTCTATTGTGCATAGCATACCACGTAGCATACCAGCATCACACTCTTCAAACAAGTAACCTCCTGCAATCAGTACGTGAGCACATCAACAGTGAATGAGGCCTCACTGACAGACACATATCTGGGCTCCGTAAATCAGACCTGACTGCAAGGAACGCCCGAAAAAAAAACCTTCAGAACGCCAGGGACAACACCCTCGAGAGCTGAGCAAACGATCTCACCAAACATGCCAGGTGTGCCCAGGGGTTGCCAGGTTTGTGAGCGGTGAGCCATCTCTACGGCTGAACCGTCGGGCGTTTTTGGATAAGAGGGCTGGCCCCCGCTGCGGTCTAGCTTAGTGTGATACTGATGACAGACAGGAACGAATGAGGGTGTTACCCGCCACATTCCAAAGCCTTGACATCTCTCTGATGCAAGGCCCCGTCTGCAGTCACTCACAAACCTCTCCCACACAGGCTGGATCTCGCAGCTATCACTCTCACTAGCTAACCATCCAATTTTACTGAAGTCCCCCTCTGCTACTTTCACCAGCCAAGCTTTAAAAAAAAAGCTTGTGATTGGTGTACCAAGAGTTGTTAATTCTGCTATTAGTAGTAAAATGCTGAGTACCTTATTACTAGTTGTTGTTGTTAAATGCTAAATAGCTAAATGCTATTCGCAAATGAATTGGTGTGTAGAAAACATTTGCATTCTAGCGCTGTCTCTGGAGTTCAATTCCAAGTACTTGCTGACTTATTCGGATAATTTAATTACACGTGCCAATTAGGTTTAGGTTTGAAATTTTAATTGCAAGGTAAACGGCTGGTAATGTTTTCAATGAGCACTTTAAGTGCCCTCAAAGCCAATAGCAGGCCCCATCGGATTCTGAAGGCCGACTCCCCAGCAGCTTTCTGTGAGTGACCGAGAATGCAGTGGACTCTTTATGGGTCTACAGTCAGCATGAGGTGAGAGGACTTGTAAAAAGTAAAATGGATATTTCGGTGAGGACAAACCTCTTGCATCTTCCACAGGCGTGAAAAAGGAAACAGAAGACATTGCATGAACACTACAGTATACACCACCAACAACATACAACCTCACATAACACACCAAAGTAAAGATAATTTAATACGATTAAAAAAACAACAACAGTTATCACGGCAGAAACCTTTGCACATAGGAGATGTTCAGTTACGCTAATTGCTGTATTAGTTTAAGTTGTGTAACATTCTGTGCATGTAAGGGTAAGAGCACAACATAAATGGAAAATGCTTAAGTTCTGCAGCTTCTCAATATTAAGCTTTAGAAAACTTGGAGATGGTGCAGACACTAACAGGTCACCCAGATTACAGCTGTCACTGAAAGCCATTCGCCATGACGTGTTCGCTAACAGTGGTTCGTTGAAAGGGTGTTGAGTCTCGCAGGCTTGAAAAGTACCATCACAAGCTGTCTCCAGATCAGTAAGCAGTGTGTTGGGGTGGGGGGAGAAGAGTGATACTGGGGTGGGGTCATGGGCGTGGTCAGAAGGAGGGGAGGTACCTTCTCGTCAGGAATGCTCTGCCGGACATTCTCAAGGTAGCTGCTGATATTCTCCACGTTGGTGTAGCGCAGTAGGATACGGGCGAAGTCCTCCTCGCTGATGGTGGTCATCCCCTTGGAGTAGGTGAGGAACTCAATCTCCAACATCTCTGTCTGCAGGTTGTCCATGAATCTGGGGGGGGGTTTGGTCAGCAGCTGATGCTAATGTTAAAGCGAACCTTATCTGCTACTATCTGAAATATTATCACTGCTCTCCGTTCTGCTTTTTAATATTGTTTTTTGGTTGGTGCTTCAATTTTAGTTATCAGGAAGTTCAGCAAGTATTTAACAATAACCCTTGGTGGAAAGATTTTAGTTGGACAGACCAAGCTCAGACTAAGTGACCTTTCCCATGTCCAGTCAAACACCCTCCCTGCATTTTGTGTATGAAAAGCAAATTTTTAAATGCAAAAATTATGCACTCATCCTACACATCACTGTGGATAATACAGAATGCTAAACAGCAAAAATATAAATATGAATGAAACACGGAGCTCTGACTCCATCCTCCCACGACATCATTAGAGCAGTGTAACATTTAGAATTGAGTCGCCATGAATTACCTGTAAAAGTCACTGAACACCTATAAAAGTCATCAGACCGCGTCACTGCGACTTAACTGTACATGTCCTGAAACCGTATCACCGTGACACACTTGTAAAAATCGCTGAACCGTATCGCTCCTCACCCTGTAAAAGTCGTATTACTACAACTTACCTGTAAAAGCACCAAGCCGTTTCACAGTGGCTCACCTGTAAAAGTCATCAAATGTCAGCTCGGCCTTCCCTTTCTTCCCGAAGAAGTGCACCAGCAGCGTCGTGTCGATCATCATGTTCTCATCCGCCCGCTGCGAGTGGGGGAAGAGAGAGAGAGAGGGGGGGGGTGATGGGGTGAGGCTGCCTCGCCGCTGCCCGGGGGCGGGGGGGGGGCAGACGACCGGGGGGCCACAGAGACACGCACTGCCGGCAGCCAATAGGAGAGCAGAGAGCCTGCCTATGAGCTGACGATGGTCCTGAAACAGCTCTTCCTCCACCCTCACCATTTTTAACAAGGAACCCCCCTTCAGCAGCTGATGCCTTTTCACTTACCTGCGTCTGTCCTACATCACTGTCGTTGTCCTGCGCTTTACATTAAAGCGCTCATGTTCTAACAAAGAGGTCAGGCTGCATTCAGTCATTTTCATTGCATCAAAGAGGTTTGAACTTAACTTTAAACCAGTTTTTGTTTTTGTTGTTGTTATGGCTAAAATTATTTCATTTAAAGTGGAAGCTGGATGCTCACATTGTGAGCAGTCCGGTGAAAGGGGATCAGCTGCTGCTGGGCGATGATGTTTTTTAAACAGGCAAACTAATCGAAGGCAGATTCAGGACAACCATCAGGTAAAGGTAAGATCTCTGCTTCCCACTGGCCGCCACCGGCGTGACGACATCGGGACCGACGGACACAAAGACGAGAGACACACAGAGAGGCAAGGACACCACTGCAGCCGGCCCACAA
The DNA here is from genome assembly GCF_013368585.1 of Megalops cyprinoides. NCBI lineage: Eukaryota > Metazoa > Chordata > Actinopteri > Elopiformes > Megalopidae > Megalops > Megalops cyprinoides. Next base: position 24,756,839 of record NC_050604.1, read on the forward strand.
CACAGAGCAGCTCATGTACAGACACATGCGCAGCGGCACACACAAACACAGAGGGAGAGGGAGAGAGAGAGAGAGAGAGAGGGGTCTCGTCCGAGGGCGCCGGGCTTCACCAAGCTCCGCGCGGGCTCACTCATCGCCATGCCAACGGGACGGCGATCGGCGAGCCTGCGCAGCGCCCCCCGCGCCCTCGAACCCGCCCCCCAGCGACACATCGACAGGACACACAAAGCACAAACGTGACCACGCCCCCACGCGTGGCCCTGCCCCCCATGCAGATCTGCGAGCCGGCTCCACCTTTTTCTCGATACCATGGAAACCTACGTCCTGATCCAGCGCTCGGAAATACCGCGGGACATTTGGCCCAAGGATAGGTGTTAATGAAATGTACCGGGACTTTATTCCAAAATGTATGATACACAATTCAATATATGCTCAAATTTATTACATGCAATGATGAAATATATCATTTACTGCCACTCACATGTATGTAAATGTATGCATATGTGGAAGAATATATTACACAATAACAAATGTGAAATATATACAACAATATATGCATATAACAGCATGTAAAAATGACAGTGCTTGATATATATTTTGTAATATATGTCATATAATTTGATATGTACTAAAAATACACTACTTGTGTATTTCCCATATATCGACATATATCACCTTTTCATAAGATGAATGTCCATCTCGAGGTACGTGGCATCAAAACTTTGACCCACTGACCAATCAGAAAGAGGACAGTTACTCCCACAAGAGAGTCCACAGGGGACATTTTTGTGATGGCAATGTACAAACTCCAAGATGAGCAACTGCTGTTAGATTTTTCCCCTTTCTGATTGGTCTGCAGATCAGTGAGTTTAGACTTGGCTCAAGATGAGGTGTACCACGCGTAAAAATATTAACAACGGTTTTTCGATCAGACATCTAAACCAATGAGATTTAACTAGTGAAACAAACAAACCAATAAAAACACGGTTTGCGATCCAGTACTAACCACGCTCGGTGAAGGAGGTCAGAAAAAGGTGTGTGAGCGGAGACTGGCCGGGTTAGAAAGAGGCGGCTGGCGCTGTTGCTGTCCCATGCCCCGCCTGCACGCTGCAGAAAGATCACTCATGCTAAACCGCACCCCCCCCACCCCCCCACACCGCCGAACCCCCGTCCAAAAGGCTAAGGTGCATTCAGGCTCCAGAACGCCATGCGGCTGCCAATACCTCTAGTCTAAAGTCCTACCGGGCGCAGGGATGTTTCAAATGGGAGAGAGAGAAGACATCGTTCGCATTGGCTGTTCAAAAATCAAGACTTGATTCCAGCGCGATGTTGCACGTTCAGGGGCTGGGGGAAAGCTGGCTGTCCCCGAGTGAACCCTGCACATCGCGCTGAGGAGCTGAACAGAAGTCAGACGGTGGTTGCAGTTTCGCTTACAGCTCAGGTGCACCTTAACGTTAGCGGAACAGTTACTTTGCCCCCAGTAACCATCCACACACGTTCAGGGTAAGTTCAGACAACTGAAACTTAACCTTGCAATGCTGCCGTTATCTTTTACAATGTTATTATCCTTTATCCTGGGCTGTAATGGAAAGTGTAACCAAGTCACTAGGTGACCATTACAAAAATGTCCTTGGAGACTGGCTCTTGAGTGGGTCACATTTGAATAAGCTCATTTGTGACCAGTTTTAAACGTCCAACAGGACATTTTTGTAAACGTGGCATCAGTATCTGAAAAAATGAAGTATCTCATTTTCATTTGATCTCATTTTCCACTTTAAACCACCTGCTCTAAAATGAACTGTCTTCAGAGGAGGGAAATCTTCAATACCTCGTCTGAGACATTAGGTTTCTACCTGAAAACACAGGTGTAATCTTTGGTTGGCCGTGCTGCGTTTTGTGCAGCTTTATGAGGCTTTCGTAAAACATGCGTAACAGACTCCTGAGCTTTTGTAACAGCCACAGTGCCCCAGAATAGCTGACATAGTGACTGGGTGTGCGTTATACCAAAAAAATGAAAACCATGCAAGTGGAACAATGTGGCATATCACTCTATGCCAGCTATCATTGAGCACAGTGTTTATTTATTGGTCATGAAAGTGTTATGCATGCATTATGAAGGCCTTATGAAGTTACGCTTGAAACATACATATTTACATATAACTTCTGGAATACTGACATCACCATTGCTTTAAGAATTGCCGGACTCTTCTAACATAAATTCAGAAGGAACAAAGCCACACCCACAGAATTCAAATCGACTTTGGACACCTTCTAAGCCTCTTATCTCTGACTTAACCCCCTGTCCCCACCCAAAAAAATACAGTGATGACTAATATTAACTACCCCATTTCTAAGATGAGTGACACTTCAGTTCCCTCACTTCAAAACTCCTGTTACATGGGAACAGCTACAGAACGACATGATTTCAAATTTAAAAATACATGTCGCCAGTCAGTTAAATTTAAATAATTAACATATTCCAGTCCCAGCATCTTCTTTTAAATTCTTTTTGAAATAAGGATGTAGATCATTTTCACAGCAGATACTGTATGTTAACTCTGCCTTTCTGTATTCACATCAATGTAGTGGTCAGGGTCTCAAATAAAGTGCTCACTTTATTTGCTTACTTTAGTCAAAATATTGCAGGATTATGAAGTATGTGTGGTTACAGAATTCACCCTGGATATGGGCGTTTGCTAAGCAAATAATGGGTCATAAAAATAACTCTTTGGTTTATTTCATACCCCTCGGTATGTGCTCAGTGTCACGGATGAGGCCTGAGCTGAACGAGTGTGCCTCTCCTGTAGTTTACTCTTGCCTGCAAAGTGACCGCGAGTGTGCCTTGGCTAACACATCACCGGCAGCCAAGCGGGCCCCACAACAACCAGATCACACAGATACTGTACAGGGACGACGGCCAGTCACAGGGACCACACAGAGATGCGACCTGGGACTCCGTTTGCCCTCTTTTTTTGGGAAAGGGACAAACAGAACCGGGTAACATAACTAAAAAAAAAAAAAAAAAGGAATTTTGGAAAAGGGAGTCCTGGGAATCTAGAGCTTCTGCTCTATGAGCCAGGTGAGGAGAAAAACCAAACGGGGCACAGGGATTGGCTGATGGGATGATGACATCACGGAGGGGGGGCGTGTCTAGAGGGAGGCCAGACTAAGGACAGGGGGGTACCTCTGCCAGGTCAGAAAAGAGAGCTTGGCTGGTGCTGCGTCTCAGAACGTCCCAGTAGCTCCTGGGCGCAAATTCCTGAGGCTCTTTTTTAAGAACCTGCAGAAGTTTCCAGAAGCACAGCTGTTAGCAGAGAGGAAAGACAGCTCACACAGAACGCTGTGTCTTAAACAGCACAACAGCACATGCTAATGCTAATGCTAATGCTTCTTTAGTGAATAATTCTAATGAAACTCTGTGAAGCACTAGGCGTTAAAGTAAAATAAAAAAACACTGCTACACATTAACGTAAGTGCAGTAAACTCAAAATTTAACTCAGAATTCTTTGACAGAATTGAGACTCTAAATCCTTCCTCTGTGTTACCCCGTATACAATGACACCATCGGTTGAAGACCAATGATTCTGCTTTTGGTAGGGTGTTTTTACACTTGATAAAAACACAAGACCCAAGCAGGCAAAAACATATACTTGGACAGTAAGGTTAACATCAAACTCAAATCATCCTGAATCGTTAGTAAAGGTGAACAAAATGTATGCTAACGAATGACATTTGACAACACGAGAAATCTCAAAGACAATCAAGATGGTAGATGCTGAAGGCTGACGGGACTGATGCTGTAGAGCACAAAACAGGCTATCTGATGACAATCTGTGCATCTGTGCTTAATTACCATTAATTAACATTAAACAACAGCTCCGGGCAGACAGCACGCAGTCTCAGATACAGAGATCTACAACGGCAAGCACCGAAACTTCCTCAGCTTTGATTCTGTCTGGGTTCTGAGGATGACAGGAGAATCAGAACAGCTGCACGATGATATCGGCCCCAAACCATGGCCCAAATACAGCAACACAGCCATAAAGAGAATGTGTTACGGCAAACTTCTTTTACTGACCATATACTTTTATTATTATTATTATTATTTTTTATTTTGTGATCATTAAGGGATTCAGTCAAGTGCAGTGGTAGAGCAGTTGCAGGTCAGGAAATGATAAAAAATAATTATAATAATTTTGAATATGCACAGAGTTTAGTGATGTCTCAATCCAGATTTTGTCTGTATGAACTTATTGGCACAGCAGTTCTCCTGTCCAATAAGAATTTAGAATATATAGTTGAGAGGGTTATGGAAAATAACGGTTATGCCGGAAACAAAACTACATGCATTGCAGTTTGTCCTTGATTGTAAGTAACAAATTTGTTTGATAATCACACATCACTAATGAAAGCTATTGTGTGAGGGGGGTCACATAACTTCTCTCCATACTTTACTTAAGTTTAAGAAAGTGGACCTTGTTCTGTTCAAATTTAAGTTTAAGAACACACCACTGTACCATTCGTACTTTATTTAAGCTTAGGGACATGACGCTGTTCATAGTTTACTTGAATTTAAGAACAAAGCGCTGTTCCATTTGTACTTTACTTAAGTTTGAGAACACAGTGCTGTCCCATTCACGCTTTCCTAAAGACAGGGCGCTGTAGTGATTTAACTGAACTCCCTCACTGTGTCAGCAGTGTCTTTTCCACTGAGACATTCCCTAACAGTGCTGCGCCCTGGGTCACACCCAAAACAAAAACACCTCCGGAGGGCCGCACGGGCGGCTGTTTGTGTTGGCCCGCAGCGACAGAGCGGGCCGTCACCGCTCAGATCCTCACATGCCGGGACGCCGAGGAGCGGAGAGGGGCGGACGTCAGCGCAGAGCTCCCCCGACACGTGCCTCTCGCTTGTTTTTCTTGCGTCGTTTCCTGCCCCTTATCTGCGCTCCCACTTCCCCTCTGTCTCGGGGGAGAATCCCAAACGCTGCCACACCCAATCAAAACAGCGCTCTTCCGAAACCCTCCCGGCAGGATCGGGACACGGATCTGTCTCCTGTGCGATCCCGCGGCTAAATAAGGGAAGGTACTTTAATGCACTGTGATATTCAAATCCAGACCCACATAACAGCTTTACATGTGACATTAGAATACACAGACCACAGCCAAACATGGCTGGTCTGAGGTCAGACCTCACTGTCTGAGCACGAAAAGATCTGCCTGCCCTTCTCTACCTCTCTCACCTTCAGAGCTGCTCCAGTTTACATTAGATACTGCCTCAGAAATGCAAAACATAATGCAAATAATGCCAGTCTTTCAGTGTCTGAGTACAGCGCAAAGGCCCGTGTACTTAACCCCGCCTGACGAACGCAAGCTCCTGTTCCTGTCATTGCTACCTCCACGACGATACCCTCTCCTGGAATTCCTATTTACTTTACGGTTAATGTGAAGGTAAAAGGAAGTAAACTTGTGACTCAAAGATAAGGTCCAATTGCCATGCGGTTGATTTATTTAAATTCCATCTGTCACAGTTCCGTTTTGTGACAGCGCACTGTTCCGGAATCTTAGCAGCACAGAAACGGCCGTTATGTCTGATGATGTCCACTGACGGGAGAGCTGAAACGGACACAGAGGTGTTAATTAGGAAGCTCGATGGTATTGTGTGCATCATGGCCAGAATATCGCGGGCTGAATTTCTGAATGCCGCATCTCAAAACAACATCCAGAGGATGACGAGAAATCCTAAATCTTATGTTTTACTGTTAGTGTGTCCTTTTCAGAAAATGGCAGCACGCCCTGAACTGCATTTGACTGAATCCTGTCATGACCACATTGACCTCCCTTCACAAGGAAGATATATGCTGGGGAGCTCAGGTTATCTTAACATTAAATATATCTTCAACAGATGTCCATTTATTGGGTCAACTCTCTTTTCTATTGGGTCAATTTTATATATATTATATTCTACATACTTAGTACATCTTTTTTATGCAAGTAATTTTATTTGTTCAAAGTGCTGGAGGACCCTGCAGAATTTCTTTCAAAGCCAAGGGTAAAACAGTCCAATGACACTCTGTGTGTGTGCTGTCAGATTACTAACACTGATTCAGAAATGTTGTCACTACAGTGTATTCCAGCTGTGTCTTTTTGTCCTTACTCCTAAACTATGGCTTTCATCCTATTTTGTGAAACAGCACCCCGGGTAAAATGCTAGCATGTGTCAATAGAGATCAGTATCTTTATCTCATTTTAACAGACACATGTTAAACGCAGAGCTCTTTCCAGGAACTGCCGTGGCACCTGTTTTGCTTATTTTATTTACCTTACTTGTGTAAAACACTACTTCACCTCCACTATCCCTGCTATGCCCTTGTTAAAAAAAATGTAGGAAGAATATCCAACCATGTATTCATCACAGCACAAGTTTTTATATTTAAGGTCAATATTTCCAGTTGCTACTTTGATAACAGGTCATTCACAGTATATGAGACCTGAAACTGCCCTAATTTAAAATACCCCCTGCCCACAGCTCAGGGATTGGTTGCTCAACCTCTGTGTTTCCTGTGCTGCCAAAATACGTGGCCTAGTTCTAAAAAAACAAAACAAAAGGTCACATGGCCTCCCTCTCTCTGTAACTACAGTTAGGAAAAGAGCCTTTAAAGTGTTTCAGCCCTGGTCCAGCTACCACACCGCCACCTGTCCAAATAGCTCCATAAAAAAGGAGACACATTCACTGGAAAAATAAATAAATAATCATGAACAAAAAGCATAAAAAACCGTGACCATGAGGGCTCAGAATTGCACTGATGCATTGTGGGAGACGGTAATGAGGATGAGAGGTGATACATACGCTGTTGGCGGGGGCAACCTGATATCCATACAGCTGCAAATTCTTTACACAGTGAGAGAAGGAGGGGGGCGATGCAGAGTTAGGTACGCAGCATGCCATAACCAGGAGGAGGAAGAGGAGGAGGAGGAAGAGGAAGAACACAACATGTTAGACACATGCATGGGTAGCTGTACAACTCAAGCACAATATTAACAAAGGGAACTCTGGACACATGAGCGCAGACGCTGCCTGTCGTTGGAACCGTTTTAACGTACAGTGAGGGGACGATGGGAGAGAATCCAAGGGCGCAGATATGTTTAAACAGAGCACACAAACATGAATATGCGGTTATCACACTGGAAACCGCATGAAAAAGGTACCGGATTTTAACTCATGATTGCAGAGTGAGACTTCATGATCCCCAGTTTGGGTAGAGTGACCATGTGCTGTCAGTCACTGAATAGTATTGACCAATCAAAAAACACTGCTCTCCATGACAACACACTTTGATTGGGCCAGATCAGTGAGTCATTGATAGCATGACAGCTCCATTTTGGTGTCCATGAGACCTCACTCATCACAAGTACTCAAGACCTTGAAGGCAATTGGGCTGTGTTCTTGCAAGTTGACCAATTAAAGACCGTGGTCAATACTGCTCAAGAAAAAATGATGTGAAGGTCACCACAAAATTAGGCAGTTCCCTGATACTGCTGAGACATATTTTTTTAAGGTTGTAAGTATCTTTAACAATGTTTTTTTACACATTGTCAACACTTTGTACATTCCTGCCTTGATTTAAAAATAATCCGTATCTGTGATTAAGGGAGGTGTCTCCCCAGAAATACACTGCTTTATTTAGACTGGTCTTTATTCACAGTCTAAAGATCTGATCTTTTCAGAAGCCTCCATAATGTACATTTTTCATTGAGCCATGTAGCAGAGTGTGCTCTGCTCAGGGTGACCAATGAACCATAGATTTATTATGTTTGCTTGGCCTTCCTGACTGTTTGCCACTGCTCACTAAGACCTGTATGCATCATGGTCATGAAGACCATATTTTTTAGTCAAGTGCACAAACACAGCCACAATTTACGTAAGACGTTCGGCCTGGACAACACAGACTGGCTGCAAGTTGAGTATAATAAGTTATTTTCACCTTAAATCTGTACAAACAGTAATTTGCTCCCCATAATTTTTCTATCCACTATTATGAATTAAGAACATGAGATTCATCTTCTTTGTTTTTCAATGATGAGAGAACTTTTTCATTGCTTTTTTTCTATTTGAAATCATCTTATTAAAATAAGAAAAGGAATCGTATTTTGAGAAAAATATTTGACACCTAAAAACATGTTTTTCTCAAAAAAAAATGTGTATTAAAATGAATGTAGCCCTATTTATGGATACATAATCTGAAAATCAGAACACACTATTTTTGCAGCATGTCATTTTTTCCTGCTGACATTCTAAAGGGAGAAGGGAACCCATTTATCTGCGTTTGCAACGTTTTGGTTGCAGGTGTGACATTAACACAGCTGGTGTTTACACCCTCTATGCGTGTGCATAAACAGTTTTGGTCACTCTGGACCTTCAGTGCAGGGGGGGTGGGGGGTGTGGGCACAGACCCCTGGCCCAGGAGACAACAGCCCTGTTATCTGTTAACTTCAGAGCAAAGAGTGTCAGGTTTTGAAATGACTATTGGTATTATAAGATTTCAGTGGATATCCAAATGTAGATATAAGTAAAATCCAAAATTCAAGGATTTTTGCTATGTGTCAAAGTATACTCTATATTTGACACAATATATTGATCACTGACACTTTCATGTATAGTCAGCTTACTATAACCACATATTAAATAACTGCATACATCAGTGGGTCTGCTTTTAAGACCATTTTCATTAAATGACCTAACTAACTCACGAACACATTATATTGCAAAGTGTACATAAAATATATAAAAGTGGTTTGTCAACATTTTGAACATTTGAAATGTATGCGGCATATTTTTAGATGTAACACTGTAACATACTTTGGTTTTTAAGTTTTACCATATTGAATAGTAACACTTTTTCAATGAGGACACGCCCACTTCAGCTTCCTCACTGTCATTGGTCGTGTGAACGTGTTAAGTCTACTTCCTGTTATTTCAGGGGAGAAAAACAACCACTTCATTTCAGAGTCAGTTTAAACAACATTCCAGAGTTCTCACGCATGCACAGAACGAGTCCATTAAATGTGCTTTAAGCTGTGTCTCTAACACAACAAAACCTAGTGGGGGCCCTTCTTATCATCCCTATCAAATCCGCTAGTTTACATTAACCTGCGTGCAAGGCTTTCGGCAGGGACGGACCCTAAAAACCTCGGGCAGAAAGCTACATCAGCATCGCTCTTTTCTAATGCACGCTGTCATTCTAAACACCGGCCCCTGCCACGTGTAGTTATTACAGCGTGTAAAAATGCATGTGAAGTTTCACTGGAGCTTCCATTCAGACGTGCTGTGCTTTGTGTGTGGTGATTAGTGACTCTCCCTGCAGTGTGCTTAGCAACAGGCTAATCTCTCCCGTCTCTCTTACCAGCTGCGCAGATTTCTCGGCATCCCCTTTCCGCCCCTTCTTCTCGTTCTTCTTGCGGAATATCTCCTGCAGCTGAGGGAGACGGGGAGAGAGAGAGAGAGGTGACATTCCCGCCGAACGACTCGCACGGGTGAAGCCACCATCAGTTTCTCTCTGACTGCAAAATGCAGGACCCTTTCATTCACAATTCTGGAGAGTGGTGATGTTTAAACTGCTGTCTTGTTTTTTGCAACTGCACCGATTCCTACTCTACGTGGATAGGTCGGCAACAGCTAAAGAGAACCAGCTGAGGTTTCATTCAAAGTTTTGCACAGTGTGTGTGCTCACAAGTGTTGATTCTACACAAGGGCTGCACAGATCCACTGGTCTGTATATCATCTGGATAGGTAAAGAGCTAGACACAAACAAAAACAGGCCCATCCATGTGACATAAATGTGAATCTGAGCAGGTCCAATGCAGAGGCGAGTGTTTTTTTTCATTCAAGCCATTCAGATGCTGTGAGAATTAGGATTCACTGATCCTTCACATCATCTGGATGGCTACTCATATTCACTGAGCCCACTGTATCAGCCAATTCACATAATATTGAGATCAATGGACCTCGTCAGCGTTAATGAAAAAAAAAAAGCAGAAGAGCACCCACCACCAGAAACTCTCTCTTGTCCACCATCTGGTTTCCGTCTGCGTCAAACATGTTGAAGGCGATTTTAAACCCTGCATGAGGCTCTGGGGGAGGGGTGTGGGGGTAGTGGGGGGGGGGGGGGGGTGACGGGGGGGAAACACACCAGCGCGTGAGAGTCAGAACACCCACGTCAAGTGACTGTACACACCAACAGAGGCTGCGTTAAGCAGAGCCCCGCAGCTCCTGTGGCGGTCTCTTACAGTGGGGCCTCGGGAGACCAGTCCAGCATGCGGTACTTAACTCATTCACGTACATTAAGCTTATTAGTCCCTGTCGGGCATATGCTGTTATCAAGGCAAACACAGCAAGATGCACTGACACCACTGGAGTAGCAGGGACGACACAAACATGTGAGAACAGCCAGTAACACTGTGAAACAGAATTCAGCTGAAAATCGGTGCTGAAATACAAACATATGACAGGAATGGTTTTAGCATACACACAAAGAGCCTCCCAGCTATCCTGTAACAGCCGGACTAATTTAATATTAATTTATTTTACTGTCTATCCTTTACGTAATTAGGAAAACCCCACCGAGATCTCTTTTGCAGGGGACAAAAAACACAGTTACACATAGTTACAAAGACTTCTGACATGATACATATAAAGAGGACAGTGAGACAATAGCAAAGGTAATCAAGATTAAAAATAGGTATATCACGCAAATACCATGCAAATAAGGCCTAATAATGAGTTACGCATTTACATACTTCTCAGAGTATTATTCTGTTAGCCCATGAATGATAAGGCCAAACCTGTGACCTTCCTGTCACCCTCCTTCCCATTAGTTACAACCCCTCAACTCGGTTAACAGTCTGGGGCAACAGCATACAGAGCACATTAGCTGTGAAGCAGGAAAAAAGAGCCATCTACTTTTTATAGCTTTTACAGTCAGACTGGTTTTATGGTTTGTTGTCCAATGCTAACGTGCTGTTTCCCGTCTTTGTGAAACTCTGCATAACCTCTGAATGGCCAGCGTGTAGGGTCTGCCGACCACGCGTGTTTGAAACAGGCTCTGACGGCAGGGGTGGCGGTCTGTGTGAGACGCACTCACTTGTCAGGATGCAGAGCAGGAAGAGGTACTCCGTGTAAGCGATGATGCCTGTAAGAGAAGAAATCAAAGGGCTCTATCAGTTCGCCCGGGCGTTCAGAACCCACAGACCCGGCTGCGTCAAAGGCCCTCCCAGTTTAGTCTTGAAAGGGCTCGGAAGCTTTTTACTGAAGTTGTGCGGGTGGGCATGGCTGAATCCAGGCTTTAAAATGTTTACTGATGTTCAAAGCCAGCTCCTTCGAGATAAATCGGATGAGCAAAAGCCGCTTCCCGGGACAACTTGGCACGGTTTGAGAGAGACTGTAATCCGCTCTTTCATATCGATAAAATCTAAAAAGTGCCTCTGCGCTCGTGGGTGGCGTGCTCCGCCTCCTGCTCGGACGCAAGTTTCCCCTGCCGCGTTTAAGTGGCCCGGCGCGGACGCCAGCCTAAACAGCATTAGTGCCGGCCGCTGACTTCCCCCCTGGCCGGACGGGAAGCTTCCTCTGTTTGGATAAAGAGGTGTTAGACATTCTCCGGCAATCTGTCAGCGATTGGAGATGTCTGACTCGGGGACTCGCTGTCCTCACCTTTCGCTGGCAACAACTCCTTTCCTTGTGTGACAGATAAACCGCAGGATGCGAGGGTGTTGTGTGGTCGGTTTTGGGGCAAACCGAGATGACCCTGCCTCACAGGCCCTGAAAGCTTTCCTGCCATGTTGGTATTAAGAAGACCTAACCCAGAATGCACTGGGGCCACAGATTCTGAAATGCAGCCACCTTCAGAGAAAATCAAGAGAGACTTCTGAAAAAAGGCTATGAAGCAGATATGTACATTTACATTTACATTTATTCATTTAGCAGACGCTTTTATCCAAAGCGACTTACATAGGTTACAGTTCTTTACAATGTTATCCATTTATACAGCTGGATATTTACTGTGGGTTAAGTACCTTGCCCAAGGGTACAGCAGCAGTGTCCCAGCGGGGATCGAGTCCTGCTCCTTAACCACTATGCTACACTGCCGCCCATGTCCTATGTCCAATCAGATATGTATTCACAGCAATGTCTATCTAGATATGAGAAAAACACATTTGTGTTAAGAGGACCCAACCCAGAATGCACTGGGGTCTCAGAGTATGAAAAGAAACCACTTTCAGAGAGAATCAAAAGACACTTCTAAAATTATGGAAGCAAATATTTCTAGATATGAGGAGAACACATTTTCTCCTGCTTAGATTCATCCTGAAGTGCATTCCTCCAGCACTGTTTCTTTCATGTTTAAAAATATATGTGGTAATAGAGTCAGCGCTACCCACTGGAATGCACTCGTCAATGGCTAAGAATGCATTATATCTCCTGCTATACGAATTGCATCAAAAGGAATCAGACTGTTGCCTTTTTTTAGATTTTTTTTTTTTTTATGGTCGTTTGCAGAAGCTAAATGTTATCTGAGAGCTTTTGTAACGAGGCAGACAAAAAATGTTTATGACTGAGGCTGCGTTTCTGTACCAGTGCGCACGTTCCCCCCCCAGAAAGTCACAGACCTCAGTCCTTCCGCTCCCCCCCACCCCCCCAAGCCAAAACGCCGTCAGAGAAACGCAGTGACCATCACTGCAACACCTTGTGCAGTGCATCCCTGGCAGAGTCGTCAGTCTCACCCTGTCTGCCCTGTGCAGGTGCACGGAGGTCTCCACACCGGTCCAATCAATCCCATCATGCCTTTCTCTTTTTTTCTGAGGGGGAGGGGCTTTGACATGTAATGCCTGCGTTATAAAGAGCGTGCCGCTGCAGGATCGGCACGCATCTCATGCGATAGCAGAGAAACAGGAAGCGCAGACAGCGGTGCATTTAAAATGGAGGTGTTAACATGTTCTGTTCATGTATTTATTTTTTATTCATTATTACTTTGAGTTTTTATTGACACATTAATTAAACTCTGTAAGTACAGAAATAAAATTTGTGTTCGTATGGCTGAAATTCCTAGCTTCTTGCTAAAATGGAGGAAATATACACTTCAGTCAGACTGAATAGGGTCTTGACTTCTTCAAACAACTGTATTCCTTAGGAACACTAAAATATGGAGGAAAATGAAAGTGAACGAATAATCATGAATCATACAGTCATGTTTGTCATGACTCATAGATATATATTAATCCCATTTGATAATTTGCTGTCATCAAAAAGTTCCCATTATGATCAGGGGAAATTAAGGTAAATGCAGTATCGGTGGTTGTAATCAACTGCAGATGTGATTAACATAAATGAAGTAATTTTCACAGTAGGGAAGGAATAGTTCATTTTTCCTGCTGTTGTACTGTGGCTTTGTGAAGAAGGGCTCAAACTGCAGGGAAATTAACAAGTGCAAGATACAGGCCCATGTCAGGCCCTGAAAAACGAAGCTATCTGTCTGCTTCTTTAGAACTGTGTGCCACAAACTGCAGTCAAACCCTTGTAATTGCACTTAATAATTATGCTTCTAAATGTGCAACTGAACCATTTTCCGGGTCACAAATAGCTGTTCATGAAGATGAAACAATAGAATACTCTTTCTGGTTTAGCCACCGCTTGCACACTGAGGGCAAAGCAAAGATACAAGTTGCATGTTTGGAAAGGAGAGTGAGGAGTCGAGTGTAATACCCCTTTCCCTTAAGTTCCGGAACAGTTTCGAAGTTCCTTTCCAGACGGGGGGTGTGTCCGCCAAAATCTTCTCCAGCTCCTTAATAAAAAATACAAAGAGGCAAACAAACAAACAAAAGGAAGAACAACTGCATGAGAAGCTTTGTGCGATCTGCGTAAATCAACAAATTACGCTTACAGAATGAGAGTGAAAATCTCAAGCGTGACCCCCACGAAAACACGCCTTCTGTCACGCGACAGCACGGATCACACACAGACACACGCGCGGTTCTGATCCAACCTGTTTGGTGAGGGACCTCCATGGCTTCTTATCTGAAAAAAAAAAGAATGAGCTTGGTAAGAAGATATGTTTCTCAAATACAATCGGCTGAGAGGTCAGGGCCTATGATGTTGCTATGTAATAAGCCATTTGCCCAATACCTCTACGCCTTCCTCCAGGCAGACAAACATTTACCCACAGTCTAAACACTCTCAGTGTTTGCCTTTTGGTTGCTTTTGCGAGAGCAATCCTTTCAAAGATGAAGCAGGACAGAGTATCTACACTGGTGAAAGCCTAAAACCAATACTACTCAAAATAGAGGCAAAGTGCTATCTTGTTTTCATAGCAACCAGCCATATTGAACTTCAGGGTGTCTAGGGGTTGCCTAACAGCAAGACTTAAAACTAAGCAACCATCCTTCCAGCAGAATATACAAATAAGCATGAATTTCAAATCCCACAAGGAAGCTTGATTCAGTTTGGCCCCTAAATGCATTTAAAAATGTATTAAGACCACAGCCGTTGATATTATAATTTATTTAATACTTTGAAATGCATTCCTAGCTTCCACATTCAGAGGCTAGCCATTGTCAAGGACCTTCAGTTGTGGAGAGAAAACATATTCATTTCAGGTTCCAATGAGACATGTATCTTACCTGAAAACATGTCAGGTAATTCTTGTTTTTTTTTTCAGAGAATAGCTGTTAATCTCCCTAAAGATCTCCTGACAGACCATAATATTCAGAGAATGGAAATGCAGTGCCTCTCTCTCCACAGACAGTACCCTGCAGACTTACACTGATGGCAGCTAAGTAGGGACATCCATGCTGACACAAATTTACATCTTAAACACAATGTGGTTTTTAATCCAACGAGACTGAATTAATTCTAGTGCTTAATCATACTCGGTTATACCATTCAGAGAGATTTGACTTAAAAGGCATGCAAAAGATTATATTAAAATCATTTAACACTGAAGGTATAATCATGTTTGAATTGAATTGCAGAACAAAGTGGCTGAAAGATTATACCAGTGGCTGGCTGGACTTCATCCATCGGCTTCATTTTGAATAATTTATTTAGCTTCTTTCATGATATTGCTACTGCTTATAGAAATGGTACAATATGGATTACATAAATGGCATATAGCATTTTGTAATTTGCATTCTATCACATTAATATTGCATTGCATGTTTGTAACATTTGTGTTTTTTCTAGCTACTTGCTCCTGAATTTACTAAATGTTTTGCAATACAGCAAACAAAGCAAACTTCATTGGAATACCTTTTCTCATTGCAAAATGGTTACTTACACCTGAGATTAAAAAGCACCTGTAGTGACAATTCTGACAGTTTAAAACTATCTGATTCGTTGTCGTAGGTGAAACTTCTTTGTGCGCTGACTGAAGCGTCCCCCTAAATCTCCCAGCGGGAAGTCCAGTAGCCACAGTAAAATGTAGAGGAGAGCAGGGGACAGTTTTGGGGGGGGGTGGGGGGGCGCGGATGTGGTACGTACTCTTGGGCTCGCTCATGGTGACCGACTCGATGAAATTCAGCGGGGTCATGTAGAGCTGTCCCTCATACTCCACCGAGCTGAACAAGCGGAACCGGTGCTCGTGGGACGACATGTACACGTCTCCATCCTCAAAGTCGAACGGCCGGCCCTGCAACGCAGCCGAGCACAGGACAGGCGCAATCTGTAACCTCTGCCAGCTCACACGCGGAAAGGTACTGTCAGCTTTTTCTGTGGCTCCTGGAGCTCAGACTGACTGTGCATGAACGCTCTGAAGTTGAGGTGCAGAACCTGCAATGAAAGTGAATGGTAGAGGAAACAGCCGATTGCAGTGGAGGTGAATGGTAGAAGGAAAGGCCAACTGCAGTGGAGGTGAATGGTAGAAGGAAAGGCCAACTTCAGTGGAGGTGAACAGTAAAAGAAACAGGTGAATGGGGAAAAGGGTAGGAGAACCACAGTAAAGTGAGCACAGACAAAGCTATGGCAACTTTTACTGAAAAGGACTGAATGTTTTAACCCAGACAGAAGTACTGCTGTCAGGGAGATGTCACCCAGAGAAACCTGGAACAGCAGCCCGAGAGGGACTGACTGTCTATGGGCAGAGGTGACCCCTCTCATGGATAGCACATCACCAGGGCAACCAGGCACAGTCCAAACCCCCCGGGGAACACTGCCTTCTTAATACCCCCTACCCCCCCAATCAGATGTCACCCCTGATGCTAAACTGCTTCCCTCTGTAACTCGACCCCCGGCTTCCTCCGCAGACAGGGGGCACGTCCACCCCGGCCTGCCCGCGAGACCGCAGGCGAGCCCACGGCATTGGGGAGGGGGGGGGTTTGAAATGAGAGACGAAGGATCCCCTCGCACCCTCGCCTCTCCCAGGGTGACTCAGCAACCCTCTTTAAAAAAAAAAAAAAAAAGACAGAGCGGGGCTGAGGCAGAGCCGGGGAACACGCCAAAAAAAGACTGCGCCCCTGAGAGGACCTCTGTGCCGACCCCCCCCCCCCCAGCATATCTCATTACACCTGCCAGGACTCACCCTTGACTTTGAGGGTTTAAAGAGACACAATGCACCAAAACTAAAGCTGAATCATCTTCTTTCTCTGCCTCAAAATTGATTACGCACATTAAATTGATGGCATACCTTCGATTCTGGCTAACTTTGAGAAACGACCAACACCTGGAGATGTCTCTCCACTGCATTATATTTACTCACCTGGGTATACAGGTGCATGTAGTAAAGCAACATGAGCAGCAGTATATACAGACAGTAACAGAGGACGCCTCAACATGTGTCAGTCCATCACACAACCAAATACATAGCAAATACAGCTTAAGTGCTACAGTAACCAAACAGGACAACAGCTAGCATCAAATGCTATCATACCCTACAGTAATGTATGAGAAAAGACTAGATTAAAGAGTTATAACTGGTAAGGGAAACCAGAGTACAGTCTGAAGAGGTGGGGATTAAGTGTGGAGATGGACAGTGACTCCACTGTCCTGAACACTATTAGAAGATCATTTTAGAGAAAGTAAGAACTAATCAATGGGGCATTTAAAGTATGACAACTTAAAGGATCAGTGCTGTTCAACCATTCATAGAGTTTAGAATGTTTGTATGAACATTCCACGACCTGCACTTACATAATGTTAAAGCAAGTCTATGTGCTATAGAATGATATATATTTGTGTGTGTGTGTGTGTGTGTGTGTCACAACAGCAACAGTACATAGAAATAAAAAGGAATCAAAATATGTTGTTGAAACAGTGTAATACAGTGTGGGGAAGTACTGATATTGATAATCACAAGAGGAAGAGGAAGTCATGGCATGATACAAGGTGAGATTAGCATAAGAACAACACAAAACTGGCTTCAGTTTTTCAACATATTGCCCTTTGCTTTCCCAAGTACGACATACACCTTATTCCCAGTGATTCATCAGTACAGACTGATCTTAGCAATGATGCATGTTAGCTTGCTGTAATGATATGGGAGAAAAAAAAAGTGCTGGTATCTCAAGGACGTCTGTAATCAGTTATCTATGTTAGTATGTTCTGAGCTGCTCACAGCTGTTCTACTGCATAGCAATTAAAGGCAATGACTGTGTCACTCGGACCCGTGCTCTAAGTGCAGATTATTATTTGTTCTCGAATTTAACACCTCAAAACATTTCCTTAGCTGCAGTTCTATTTCTGCGTTTCACCAAAAATAGCTGTACCTCCTGTACATTAAGCTCAGTGTGTCGACAGCCTGGTGATTAAAATACAAAAAGAGGGCCCAGCTCAGAGCGCTCGGGATGTAATTAGAAATGTTGCTAAAAATAAGCTGCTTCAGCTTGCTCATTACTGGTGCTACGCTAGGAAATCGGCATATCATGTCTTAACCTTTCAGCATCTGGCCGTGACAGGAGCAACCGTACTTCAGGTATGTTCCTAAGGTGACAAAAGCAGGCTTTTGTCATGTTTTTACACGTGAGACCGAAAGCTCAGATTGCAAGTATAACCCCAAGATTCTTCAGCTCAGGGTCTTCTCAGGGTCTTGATGACAAGGTCATGTGTACTGCATTAAGATAAACCATCAGTTTTTCTAGTTTGTGTGACAATTACATCTAAATGTTCACATTGTTAGGGGCTTGTCAAATGTTTTGGCATGCCATTAAACTTTAATTAATAAACAAAGATTTAAAAGTGGGTGGAAAATTGAAGTTCCATATTTTTGTCTAAGAATGGGAATACTTCAGAAAGTTAATTACGTTTCCCTCTTAAAAGCTGGCACTCTGCCAAACATAGAGGTCAAAGAACAGCGCAACGAGAGTGTGGGAAAGACTATACTTAAAGCTGTGCCAGAACAACCAGAAATAAAAATACGAATCGCTGCCAACAAATGAAGCTGAATAAGTGGCTTATTTTTCCCGTCGATCATCAAAACTTTTGGGACAAGTTTACATTATGCTTATAGTTATGAAACCGAAAGGTTTCAATCCCAAGTGATTTGAGAAAAGCACTTAACTCTCTGCAAAGCGTCAGGATGTATAAATAGATGTAATTTAACAAAATGCTACACTGGCGTGCGCGAATTGATCTGAATTTACTGAATCACAGGTAAAAAAATATTAAAACCTCATTGCTATTGGCGTTTACACGGTTTTCTTAATCCTTACTCTCAAAAACAATTGAGCTGTGCAACAACAGAGCTTGCCCGCAGGAAAGCGAAAGCTGAGAGGAAAACGTCAACGGCTCGTTTCCATCCGATCACGTGGTTTCCAGTGCGTTTAGTCGTAGTTTCCTCGCAACGACAGCAACTGCCACGCGCCAGAGCCGCGCGACTGCAAGCGCCGTTTAAGGAAGCACGCGACCACAGCAGCTTTATGCAGCCCAAAATATACTGTCCAGCTTTGCAGATAGGCGCACTGTACAAACACAGGCAAACAACTTCAGCAAACAGGAGCATCGTGTTTCAGCACCCACTGACAGCGGAGAGCGCCCTTCCTGAAAATGTGTTATCGCACCGATGCTATCTCTTCGGTGAGAACAGGCTGCTAGGTTACGTTATCTCCGTATTTCTTGGTTGACAAAAAATGCACCCATTTCCTGGGAAAAGAACAAGACTGGACCCAGCCTACATGCTAATGAGAATCGGTTCATGTACATTGCGTATGAATTCGAAAGAAAAAAAAGCTTTTAGATAAACATAAACTGCCTCAATCAAAAGGCGTGTCATTCACAGTAACCATCAGAAAACACACTGCCGTAGTAAATTAGAGACAAGCCCGTATCGAGCGAAGCGCTGAGACACAGTCATACGCTGCAGATAGAGTACCTTTTCTTTTGCAGCTACTGCGGGGAGTGAGGGAAGCAAAGGTCCTCTGTTAGGTCTGTACCCGAGTCGCCTTCTGCGTCTGTCGTCACACATCTCCCGGTAACAGTAATATGCCACGGCACCCCCGGCAGCGAGACATATCCCGGCCGCAATGCACCTCTGAACACCCGTTTTCTTGTTTGCCTGCGGCCCGAGGCGCTCATTTCGTAGCACGGATGAGAAATTAAACCCAGCAGCCTTGTTCACGGCCAGGAAGAGCCTCCGCAAAGCGGCCATTTCTGTTGCTGTGATACTGTGCGGGGATCGTATTCCCACGCATCGCGAGAAGTGGACTTCGCCCCCGGTTCATCTGACCAGCGACGCAGAGCGAGGTCCGAGGAAAACCTCTCGCTGCGTTATAATGCTTCATTGCGCGCTCTAGTAAGAAGTATTACAGGTTCGAAATTTAGATTTTGCATTTACCATATCAGTACTGTGTTATATCATTCTATTCGTATGCAATGTTGAATATATTACTTTTCTCCCAGAAGCATTGGCTAATGGTACATAGGGTTGCTTACAAATGATTAAACTCTTTCTCACTAATGAGTCACGCGCTGGATGATTAATTAAACCCTCTGTGAGTCTGCGAAAAACAAAATGTTCAAAAAATTAAAAATGGACTTTGCCACTCCTGTTAAATTGTTTTAAAGGCAATAGCAGTCCAACTTTTTTAATATGAAATGATCACAGCCCTGTTTTGAACTAGGCTCCACGCTAATTATAATTGCGTCCAAGGGCAAGTGGGGCATTGAACAGACGATACACCAGCAATATAGTTTCACATTTAAAAATGGACGGGATTGGGATTCTGTACGCGGTGATACTTTTAAAGTCTTAAGTAATAAGTAGGCCGCATATGCAGTGTCGTGGTGAGTCTTTGTAAATCGCCTGAATAAATGTGTGCGTTTTCTTTGCATGAGAAATTTACGGAACAAACAATTAAATGCCGTTGCCATTTCAGAATTCGGCAATCAATTGACGTCTTCATCGGGGGTCATCGATCAGCAACCGGATTGATTGTGCCTTCAGCAGATCCATTGATTTTCTTTTAAGGTATTTTTGGAAATCATAAATACTAATGAACCTGGGGATGTGAAGGGGGGGCAAACGTCCACAGAGGTTTCGGTTGATGAATCACCGGGGCGGCGATGCAGTGGCTGGGTTATTTGCAGTCAGTCGATTTGCAGTTGGAGGCAGCACCGCTATAACGCCGTGATAGGGAGGCCTGCTACGCTCCATCAGGAAATGTTCAATAAGCGCACGAAATATAAATTACGCCAGCGGATCTCCACTGTGCCGGAGTGCCGGAGAACTGGCATGAACTGAAAGAATTTAAATGGACAAAGAGGTTTTTTCCCCACACTCTGGCTCAGTAGGAGTGATGAAAGCTTGCACGGGCCCTGACTTTCCCAACTTTGATCGCTCCTCTTTGATATTTTTGACACCACGATTAAGAAGATCTTGTTCAAAGCGGAGAGAGATGAGGTGCAGCTTTGACGTTGAAGAGATCGCATTTGCACAGATGTACTCTGACGTCTTCATTATGGTTGTTTTTGGGCCCACCACATGACAGCGCTTTGGTATAAAAAAGGGCAGATGAATTAACATCAGGGAGCGAAAGAAGTTATAGGGGAATTTCTGTTAGATTTGTTCACCTTGTTCCTTTAATCCGATTTATGTTTTGAGGGGCTGTTAATACACTTTTATGTCGTAATATTTTAAATCATTAATAAGTGACTGCTTTACAGTCTAAAGCAGTTCCTCGTTAAAAAGGCCACAGTTTCGCTGAACACTGTTTCACATGCGTGAACAACAGTAACGCACCGCAGCATGCTGGAGACAACAAGATGCGATTTACTTCGGATTTCGTTTAAAAACAAATAAAGCGAAATTAGCCCGCAGTGGCAATGTCTAACATGTCATAGCGCCGCCCCCTTCCTCGCGGTTTCCACCTGCCACACGTCTTCCAAACAGCCACTCTTACGACACCCCCTCGCGCAGCCAGTCGCATCAGACCCGGGAGACCGCACCGAGGGTGGCGCATCCATGCGACAAGAGGCGACGAGTCCGCTTCACTGAATGCCAGGGTTTTTTAAAAAAGCCAAAACTCGCGCGCGCCTGTCTTTTTTCGCGCACGCAGTACTTTTTTTTCTAATCCACCTTTGGAACGATTGTATGATCCCGGAGAAATTAACATCAAAGGGTTCTGCGGACATCAAGGATCAAGGAGTAATGTTTCAAAAAGAAATCTATAAAGAGCTTCATTAACATATGTCAAGAGGGCATTTAACCGGGGAATGCATTTAAACGGGCGCTCAATCTGGCCCCTTCATTTCAACACGGAGTAAAACCAAAGTGGAGCGTTGCTGGAACCGGGTCCACGGCTCAAGGAAACCCACAGCGCACTCAAGTCAGTGGGAATAGTCCGTGGGATAGCGAGAGCGCGAGCATGTGCTAACGGACGCGGATGTGTACATGCAGTAAGCGGCGATCTGGTACTGCGCAAAGGTGTTTACTCCGGACATCTCGCTGCAACTTTTGCGATTTGAAAGCGGCAGCGCGGGGCGGTTTTGGGATGGCTTCCGCGGGCGAAGTGGGGAGCTTCGTACACGGCCTGGACAGCTTCGGTCACGGATCGCATTTTGTCCTGACGCCCGCAGGGGAGAGTCCGGTGTTGCTGGGAGATCACCTGGTCCCAGCGGAGAGGCTCTCTCGGAGTACCCCCGCGGATTTAACGCATTTGAAAGGGATTCTGCGGAGGAGGCAGCTGTATTGCAGAACGGGATTTCACCTTGAAATACTACCGGATGGCACGGTGCAAGGAACACGGAAAGACCATAGCCGATTTGGTAAGGGTATTAATATTATTATTATTATTATTATTATTATTATTATTATTATTATTATTATTATTATTATTGTTATCATTGCACATTCATTGATGCTATGTTTTTCAGCGATGTTGTATACAAGTCTGACAGCTTACTTACATCTTTGAATTTTAATAACTCATAACCACTCAGTATTTTACCTGTATTTTCATGCATTTTGCGGGATTTTTCTCAAGAGCACAGTGGGTACAGTTATGCACGTGAATACATCACATTTTCGTTGTGGATGCTCATTTTACACAGCGGTTGAAATCAGAGACATGCGGCACAGCGACCTTTGCTTTACTTTCTTGTCTTTTGGCTGTAGTTAAGTCACCTGTATGGATGCCTTAAAGACCTTTATACTTGTGTTCGAGTGCACTCCGATGGCAGTTTTTACATGTTCACATGTATTTTAAAAAGATCTACCGTACCCCTGAAAAGATAATCAATAAGATGTATGATGACACAACTGTGTCATTATATACGACTTGGGCGTAGTTTAACAATCATTAAACATGCATTCCCTGGTAAATATATACCTTGAATTGTTCCTTGGACCCCTTGAATTGTTGTTTATTAATAATGAGTTTTATGTGAGAATGACTGAAAACACTAAGTGAGCTAACTCTTCTGTCTCAGGTATTTTGGAGTTCATCAGTCTTGCGGTCGGAATGGTGAGCATCAGGGGGGTGGACAGTGGACTTTATCTCGGAATGAATGACAAAGGAGAACTCTACGGCTCTGTAAGTGTCATCTGTCAGCAGTACAAAACTACACAATCACAGAAATATGCTACTGCGTTTATACAATTTCACAACCTCACTCTGTGTCCTGTGTCCCGTATTGACGTACGCGTTTTGTGAATCAAAGTCTATGCTGAGTGTGACGTCTGTCATCTTAAATGAAAGCGCGAGTTACGCATTGATTTGCTTTCAGAACAACTTGTACTTATTAATGACCAGCAGAGGGCGCATATACTTTCTTCTTCATATCAGGTCCCTGCAGGGGAAAAATCTGGATCGATTCTGCATCACCCAGACAGCATTATCAGATTGTACTGAAATGCGTGTATTCCCCCTTTTAGAAGACGTTGCATTGTATCTATCCAATCATTAACACAGAGAATGTGTGTGAACTGAACACTAGAACTGATGTACAATATACAAAATATGAATGCATTCATGCATCACAATGTGACAGAGTGTTTAAGATACTCAGCTTGTTACCACATGGTTACAGGTTCAAATCTGGGTTGGGGGTGCCATTAACTCCAACTTCTTCAGGAAACGTCCCAGATGCATAAATGGGATATACATGTCTGCTGGTCTGGTTAAGGACATCAGCTAAGGGAATTCATATTTACATGTCGTTTTTTTGTTTTGTCCTCTCCAGGAGAAGCTGACTGCGGAGTGTGTCTTCAGGGAGCAGTTTGAGGAGAACTGGTACAACACGTATTCCTCTAACCTCTACAAGCACGGGGAGAAGGGAGACCGATATTTCGTGGCCCTGAACAAAGACGGGACGTCTCGGGATGGGACGCGGTCCCGGCGCCACCAGAGGTTCACGCACTTCCTGCCCCGGCCGGTTGACCCGGAGCGGGTACCGGAGCTGTACCGGGAGATTCTAGGACCCAGCTGACGCATGCGCACGCCGGCCCTGGACTTCCGGGTTTCCGCGGAAACAAGGACGCACGCTCAGTAGCTCCAAAGAAAAGAAGGAGGCCAGAGAGGAAAAGGGCGAGGTGGGGTTTGGGAGTTGGTGGCGGGGTGTCCGGGTGGGTGGGGGGGGGAGGACGTCAGGGTTAGGGGTGGGTGGGAGGGTGGATTTGGGGGTTTGGGGGTTGTTGGCCACTCTCCCTGAAAATTAGAGGTCAAGGTAAATTCAGGAGCAAGGAAGTGTTGAATTGCCGGACGGCTGTTTTTTCATAAGGGCCGTGTGAACTTAGACTGAGCTGTGGAGGAAGGGATTGTCCTACAAGCTGCTGACGTCACTTCCCCCCACGGCACCCGACGGCACTTGGCTCGGGTTCGAGCATGTGGACGGCACTTGCGCCTCTGTGTGTCAGAGGACTAGAGGAAGAAACAGGAGAATCTGCAGGATTGTCTGCTTTACTTCACCTTGTTTTTTTGTTTTTTTATTTGGTACCAAAACGTAATGGACTGCTCTGCAGAGCGTTCCGGAAGAACTGTGAAGGAGTTGTGCTCTGGTGACTGATACCTGACAGGACTTAACCCCCGAAGACGGAATAACCTGAAATTATCAGCAGCAGACGTTATCGTTCAAAAAAAAGTTTTATTTATGCATCGCTGGAGACATATATTTATTTTATATATTTATTTATTTGAGAATATATTTTTACAGGTAAATATGCAATTAAAGAAAAACCTCGAGAGATTTATTTTGTGCCAATATTTACACAAACGACGTAAGAACATAGAGATCAAACTATTTCTGTTAACCTGACTGAAGATAGTATTTTCTTATGTTGTTTCAAGACAATGGTTTAGGTTAAGCTGTCTTGTCATGATTCCATGCTATGTCTACGGAAAGCCTCTAGCCCTCTATGTTTTGAGTATCGTCTTCTCGAGAAAGAGCTCCACGTTCAGTGGGGAAATTAAATGGCTTAATTTAACTGAAACTGGTGTGTCTCAGTTATTTGCATGTACCGTTTATGAGCCACGCGCCTCCCGAAGAGCTTCGATGCAGATGCACATTAAGTGTTTGTTTCCCGGTTTTGCTGGAGGGTGGTGTCGCTTGTGAGTTTGTTTGCTTGTTCAGGGCCTGGAATTCGGTGACGTCGAGCTCAGCGCTATGAAGCGGGTCACGGTTCTGTCCCAGATGGGGGCCCACCAGCGCTGAGTCGCTATTCGGTGACCAGACCGTGGTGTCCGTTTACTCTACCCCCCTTTTCTGTCCAAATATAACAGCTGACCCCCCCAGTCACATTCCCATGTAGCCCACCCCCTGGGAAGGGAAGGTTCCGAACATGGACGAAACAAAAGACGCAAGGTCTGTCCAGTTCAGATTCACAGCCATATTCAGGCCAGATTGACTGCCCTCTTAAAGCGATGATCTCCCTTTGGGTCCATCCCGCAGTTATAACCAAAACCAGAAGATCAGCCATTGCAAACAGATGATGTAGGACAAAGTCATTGACTGGGTTGTGATCTTGTTATAGTCTAAAAAAACAAATCTCACCTTTAAACCAGGAAAAAATTAATATCTCTTGCCCGCTCATACATTTGGCAACATCTAGCATCACCATACACAGTACCTCTCTACATTAGTACAGTAGAACTTCATAGGTTGATATTGAGTAAAACTTGTAATAAATATGCTGAGATAATATACACAGATAACCTTACATTTCATGTCTGAACTCTGAATCTTATTGCACTTTTGAAAAAAATATTTTGCCCACCAAGGGCTTTTTATACATCTTGTATTTCACTCAACTGACCTTTTCATGTCTGTAAAATCTCAGGTCTACGATGAAGCATGCTGCTGAAATGTTATTGTGCCTTTTACAAAGGTCAAGTACGTGTGTGCTGGCCACTCCTGCTCACGGAAGTTTTTACAGTTCTCTTTAAATGACTACCGAGCTGAGGACAGGGAAACCTGGCTAAAAGGCTTCATTAAGGCAGTAAGTCGTGGAGTAGCGGGCTCTGAGAGATCAGGTATAAAAGGAAACCACCTGGACTGAAGCCACTCCTCTCCCCTGTTTTAGATGGCTCTGTTGGCTTCCACTCAAGCAGAGAGTGTTTAGACAAGTGCTCGGTATTGATACATTTACTTTGTCGAGGGGATCATCTTACAGCACAGTGCCGTTTTGCGCGTAGGGGTTTACTTTAGAAAACGCAGATGTGCTTGTCTAAGTACCTGCATAGGATAAAAAAAAGCTACATACTGTCAGATAACACAGACAGTGAGTACGGAGAGCGGAACGTGTCCGCGGAAACAAAGGTGCGCTCTCCGCCGGCGTTACCCCGAGCGAGCGCGGGTATCTCTCTGCATCGCTGCGCGAGCGCGGGGCTCGCGGATGGATCCCGGGATCCCTGTGAAGGCGAGCCAGCGCGAGCCGTCAGCTGCCAGCTCCTGCCCGCATCCTGCGCGTCTCTCCTTCCTGCGGGGATTTCCCCCCGTCTCCTAAACTTAGCGTACACCTTTAGAAGTGGCAGGAGGAGAGCGGAAAAAAACCCTCATGAAAAGGTGATACATGTTAAAATAAAAAAAACCTCCCCCCGAAAAGAGAAAACACTTTATTGCATGTCTTTTATTACAAAGTATGCTGTATATATTACACAATATATCAGCTACTGCCAATTAATTTATACGGATATAATTACTTTTTTCCTTGGAACCAAGGGACTCTACAATTAATCTTAGATTTACTCACAATTACCTCAAGACACCAGGTCTTATTTTCATGTGAAACACACAGCTGAAGCAATAAATACCTCTCGAAGAGGTAATTCATATACTCATTATTCATTATTATTGTTTGTGCTTTTCCCCCATTATATTGATCTCTACAGGATCCCTACAGGATCAATTAATTGGTAACGAGGGCAGGATCTATCACTGGCCTGACACCTTCCAGTCTTTGGAATCCATCACTGAGTGTTGTACTATGAAGAAGATTCAAACAATCCTGAGGTATGATGGTTATCCTCCACATGCAACTTTCGGTGAATTGGGCAGTGTGTTTCGTAACCATCTGGTAACGCCCTACTGCTCAACCAGTTGGTTCCACAGATCCTTTTTGCCTATTGCCATAGGGTATTTTAATGAACGTAAAAGCTAACGTTTAGGGTTAACAGCACCGATGAGGTCATTTGACTGCTGTTTCTTTATTTATGATATTGTTGTCAGTGCTGTGTAAATCTATTGCTCTCAGTATGCTGCTGGTGTTTTCTGTCGTGGTTATTTTGATTTTACCGTCTGTCTTTTTGTAAAGACGGTGACCAACCAAATTTCCCCCTGCAGGGATCAATGCGGAAATCAATCAGTCAATAAATCTGTGTAACCCCGTTAGGAATCACCAGTTGTACATTATGCTTGTCTCACAACAGCATGCTCCACATTCATGCAGAAACGCTGAAGCAAGACTGAATGCAATCCTCTGAAACGCCCGCATGCAGAAAAAAAGCTGTTTTTCCACACAAGTCACATAGTGTACTATAGTGAAGTGGGCACCAACTGGATGACATTCACTACTCCACTGATTATCATCTGAGGAACTCACAGGCACCTAACGAGTTGCAGAGCGATGAGACGACACATTGTCCTGGCCAAACCACCCACCTTATCCCCGGGAGCACAGAAATACGTCATTGATAATTTCACGAGAACGCAAACAAAACCAAGGACAGCTGCACTGGAAACCCGATCTTCGTATGGCAGTATCTATTGTCATGAACTTAATTTTGAAAAGAAAATAATTGGGATTTAAAAAAGAGATCTGTTTCAAAGGCTGGGTAGGACCTGAATAATAGATTGATGATAACATTTAAAATATCCCTGGAGGAGAAACAAAGAGGCCACTCTACTGAAATGAACATTATTGCACATGTCCATCTGCCTGGTGACAGAAGCTTGCATCCTATGTCAAAGCCTCTTAAGATGCCCATACTTCCACTCTATGATCATGTGACAAACGAAGGTGACCTTTTAAGGTTCCACAGGCAGTGATCAAAATTCCAGAATTCTCAGTGTCCTTAAGACACACCTAAAAACTTGCATATTTCCTTAATGCAAGCATGTTTACAACAAATTCTTCAAAAAACGATCAAGCACTTAAACGCATTACCCTTTAGTAAACCTTTAACCCAACCAACAGGGAAGATTAAAACAACCGTGAGATCACACAGCTTTAAGTCAGACAGTTTAGGCCATGGGTATTTTCTTTCTGATGTTGAAAGCTACTTGGTAAGCCATCTCAGGAATTTCCACCACCAAGTACAAGCGGTGTTCTGCATGAAAAAGTAAGATGTATTTCGAAGAGGGAGTTCTCTCCATAATTGTCCTGCTTTGTGCTGACATCAGTGACATGTTGGAGGTCACATGTTTGATGGCCTAATTCAACGATGACCTGAACTGCTCTTGGTTACTCTGACTATTGTTTAAGAGTGTGGGCGTTTTTTAAATGACTGGCTCAGCCAGAGGCAGGGACAGAGAGACTAACTGTGTGTGTGTGTGTGTGTGTGTGTGTGTGACCGTATGTGTGTAAGTGAAGTGGGGGGGGGGGGGGGGGTCAGAGGCAGGTGCAGTCAGTCTCTCTGTGGTCCACTTCAGCAGTACAGGTGTTTTCCCCTTGTATGTTAGTCCCTCCCCACCCCCCACCTGCCTCTCTGATCTCTAACCTGTGGGGAAACACGGAGAGAGCTGGGGGGGGTGGGGGTGTGGGGGGATGGGGGTTTGGGTGCCGGTGGGAAATTTACCTGCCTTTGCTGTCAACCCCTATGAAAGCTGTGCTAGTTGCTATAATGTCCTGATGAAACACCTTGCACTCCTATATAGTTATTGTGTATACGTATCCTATGCACTTAGTATATCAATTCAAACCAAGCTTACATATCAGAGAATATAAAATACTGTAAAAAGATTTTAAATGGTTCCACCACAATTCAAGCCAAGGCCTTCTGTTACATGGGAATAATGGCAAAGTATGGCATTATGACCTACTTGGAGAACACTTTATATTGAATTCTAATCTGCAGAATCCACAGTATTCTAACTGAGGAGCAGCTTGAATTGGTAGTTTTTTCCCCTCTACACACTCTGTGAGATACAGTGTGTTCAAAACATTGCTCAAAGGTCTAAAACTGGAGTGCTCTTTCATGTTGAACAAAGCTGAGAATGTGAATAGAGCTTTCTGCAGTTGTAATCAGATGGTAAAACAAACTAATGCATAAAAGGCAATATGAGGGTAAATGACATATCAAAGAGTTATTGCAAGTCACCAGTTGCCTCTGTAATTAAACACAGAAGCTAACGGTTCAAACGACGAAGGCACGGACATCAGTAGAAACGAGCTTGCACTGCAATGTCAAGTATTTGCTTGAACACAGATTTCATTTTTTTTTGTTCAAACCCCCCCAAAATTATCTTCATATGATCTGGACATGAGGGGAAACCCAAAAATAAACGGGACGTGCCTGTCGGAACGATGACAAAGCTTGCAGGAGTGCAGAAACACCAAGCGCAGTGTGTGTGTGGTTATTGCCCATGAGAGGGCCTGTTGGCTCTTTGTTGCTCATAGATCAGGTGGAACATTGCCAGCCTGTTTGTCATTGGTACCATCATGTTTAGACCGGGCGGCAGATTCCTTAATGACAGGCCTTTCCAAGCGGATGTTTTTTTTCATCTTCCTCTCAGAGTCTCACCCTTCCACACCTGGACGTCCAGGTAAAATAACAAAGCGAGAAAGCAGTGAGCGGGAGGGAGGGAGAGAGAGCGAGAGATTAAGACGAAGAATCAACAGGGGAGAAATTCATCACGTAGCCTGTCACGTCTGTATTCCTACTCTAACACTCCGACTGAACTCATTTTACTCTCAGTACGCAGTGAGAGATTAACCTGCCTGGCTAGCTTCCAGGCTGGAAGAACTTTAGAGCAAAACTGTTCCTGCATGTTCTTAAATGTTTATTGCGTGCTTGTAGGGAGACTTGGAGTATTTAAGCATTCCTCATCAGAAACATGTATTTTGTTTGTAGATTACAACACTACAGGGATCAGAGCTAAATTTCCGGTGCCTTTTATCACACATTTTTAATACCTAATTGCGGGATTTGGAGGCAACTATTGTAGCTGTTGAAGTCGTATTTGTGTGAGCGGCAGTGTGACATCGTGGTAAGGAGCAGGGCTTATAACCAAAAAGTTGCTGCTTCGATTCCCTGCTGGGGAACCACTCTTGTGTCCTTAGGCAAGGTACTTCACCCAGAGTTTTCTCAGTGAATACCCAGCTAGATAAATGGAAAACATGTGAAGAAATTGTAAGTTGCTCTGGATAAGAGCATCTGCTGAACAACAATAATGTAATGTGAATAAAAGTGAAAAGTGTTTGATTGGATAAACCAGGCAGTAATAAATCCTACATTATCGAGGTGCTTTGAATGTCCAGCCAAACACCTTCAATTTTTTTTTTTTTGGAACCACGGTAGTTGGTTCTTATTCCCACTATTTAGAAATGATAACAGTGTACTAGGAAGTGCAGAATGTTTAGCTGGATACTCTGGAAACATGTAAATTGTGATTGTGAGTGATCTTGCTATGACCAGCTCAGCACTTCTGCTGAGGCTTGCTTTCAGTCACTTGGGTTTTCCATTTGCAAAGCCATTATTTCCAGCTTTAAGCAATGCTGCCTGATGAGCGGCGGCTGTCACCATATTCTCGGCGGACTCTTTTCTCATTCCAGGTCCGATTGACGTGGCCTCCTTTGGACATGGAACGTCGATGCAGCACAGACGACCCACAATTCCCCTTTAGATTACTAATACTCAAAAAGGCATCCGTTACTGTTAATGAGTGAGGTCATGCATCCAGTGGATTTCCCAGGTTGGAAAGCTCTTAAGGATCTGCTGTCTTGGGAAGGCATTTCAGTCCAGTATTGTTTTAAAATGCTGATGAGCATTTGTAATTTAGTGCACTCTCTTACCTGAGGTGTGGAATCAGAGCTCAGATTTTCACACATCATTGCTTTATACAGCTGGGTGTTCACTGAAGCAGCTCGGGTTGACTGCCTTGCTCAAAGATGCAAAAGCCACACCCCATAACTCCCCAGCCTCACTGGTCACTGCAGTCTGTAACTCAAACATTTTCTGACTGTTTTACCAGTTGCCCATCTCTTCAACAAAAAACTTCTAGATGAAATACTGCTACTAGTTATTATGTTAAATTATTGTCACTTAGCAGACCTTCTTATCCAGAGGGTCTTACATACAGTAGGTTGCAAATTTATCCATTTATACAGCTGCATATTTACTGAGGAAATTGAAGGTTAAGTACATTCAGCAAGGGTACCACAGCAATGCCCCAGCGTGGAATAAAATCAGTGGTTACAAGTCCTGCTCCTTACTGCTACACCACACTGCTTACAACTACACCACACTGCTACTAATTGTTAATATCACTATGATTATTATAGTCTTACGATTTCGCAACGTATACATCCTCCTCAAGTAAAACAAGGATTTAGCAAGTGCCCTCTCTCCTACTGGACCAGAGAGAATGCAAATCCATGCATATTGAGTGGGTCCCTAATGCCACACTTCTGCCGATCGATTCCACGCAGCCAGATATTGACGGAATGGTGGAATTCTCCGAATTCCGTCTGCTCTTGATCTCTGAGAAGCGGCAGCGGAGGGACAGCAAGGTTCTGACTCCGCCCATGACCGATGGCCTGTCGTGTAATGGCAGATTCCCTTCCAGTGGCTGGGCCTTTTGCCTATCTGCCTCATGATTGAGTAATGATTTTTAGCTAAATGAGAATCCTTTGCACCACAGATGGAGCATCAATACTCTTCTGCGCTCATCAGACACTCGAAAACGCCATCCGACGACTCGGTCGTGTGACTTTGTCTACGTTGCCTGAATGAAACGACAGTTGTGCTAGTGCAATCTTACGGAAGAACGGTATTCATGATGGTTTCATGTTCATACATATTGTGTGAGCAGCAGGGACTGTTCATGAACATTAGTGTTAAAACATTATTATCATTGTGGATCTCTCTTAGAGCATAATGCAATGTATGTTGTGCAATGTAGCGCAATGCATGTGAATACGATGAAAGAGAACTTGGGAAATGAATCAAAGCAAATTATGCTCTGATTGTTGAGCAAGTTATGACATAACAGCCTGGAAGTTTTGTGCTTGTGTGTTGTTCCAGGACCGCTGATGTTTTTATGTTTTAGGCCGGCTCCATGACACCTTCACCTTTAAGAATAGGGAGCAGGCTTTATGAATGCGAAGCCCTGAATACGGAATGTTTAAACCGGTTCTGTTAAGGCTGAAGACAGTGGTCATCATGCACAAAAGAAGTCTTCTGGGTTAAGCAATAGCCATGGACCAAACAACACACTTGCAGTCTTAATTATTGAGGTTGTCCAACTCAACATGCACTTGACTTTTTCTCAGATAAAACAGCTTTGCTGCCCTGTTGCTACTTAATACAGCGCTGTACACACTCATATACCATGTCTGTATGAGACAATAGAACCAGCTATGACAGTTTCCGTTGCCATTCGGGTTTAATGTACAATGCAGGTGGGTTTCAGCAATCAGGACAAATGTGTAACGATACCAAATAACGATGCAGTGATGCCAACTTTTCCGATTAATATCAGTATGGAGAGATGAATGTCACAGATCAATTAATAATAATGTCTGAATGCTGATCTTTCGATGTCTGAGTGGGAGGTAGTGTACCACAGTGGTAAGGAGCAGGGCTCGTAACCAGAGGGCTGCTGGTTTGATTCCCCAGTGGGAAATAACAGTTGCCTCCATAAATGTCCAGCTGTATAAATGGGTAGAACTGCAACCTATGTAAGTTGCTCTGGAAAGGAACATCTCCAAAATGCCAGTAATGTTATGTATTCAAATGCAAAGACTTGCAACGTATTTACTGACGGCACATATTCCAGAAGATTCTTCCATCAAACGTTGTCTCCTTTTTACTCCTGAAAAGACCTATGACACAGCCTTGCCCTTACATCATCTGTAGCTCCAAAGCTCTCCATGATCCATGTGTCATCCCACATCCCTCCCCCCACCCCCCCCACCCCCCCCACCCCCCCCATTAGGTGAAATCCCGAGCGCCAGGCTCCCTTTGCTCTGTCACTGCCTGCAGTCATCTCCTTTTATGAGATCACAGCGTGGATATCAAACGCTGGGGACCCACCTGCCAGGGCGTAAATCAGCCATTAAAACTCTCACATCCAGACGTCAGATAAATAACAGGGCAAGACGCGGCAGGCCCCGGCGCGTGGGGGGGGGGGGGGGGGTGGGGGGTGCGGAGGCTGCGCCGGAGTCAGAGCTGTCTCAAACCTGGATGGATATCCTGCACCGGGCTATAAAAGACTCCATGCAGGGTGAGAAACCGCTGCTCCATCTAATGCTTCCCGTTTATAGCGATACATCACCTTGCAGGTGTGGCTATTTCGGGGTTAGCCACAGAGGACGTCTGACAATATCTGTGATTTATGATTTACTATGTGGGTAATTAAGTGGTTTCCTTGGTAATTACTCAAATATACTGTATAAATAACCATTTTCCCAACACGCATTGATAAAAAGTAAAAGGTAGCAATGGCTTTGAGACATTACTGAATGGGTTCTCAAAACTAATGGGTGTAAGAGTTCTGGTAAAATTAAATTATTAACCAATGAAATGAAACGGAAACAGCTTCTTGGCTGCTCTAGCCAAACAAACACACACACACACACATACACACACATACACACACACGCACGCACATACACATACACGCATGCATGCACATACACACACACAAACACATGCACATGCACATACACACACACACACACACACACACACACGCACACACACACACACACACACGCACACACACACACACACACACGCACACACACACACACATGCAGGCACACACACACACACACACACACACACACACACGCACGCACACGCACACACACACACACACACGCACACACACACACATGCAGGCACACACACACACACACACACACACACACACACACACGCACACACACACACACACACACGCACACACACACACACACACACACGCACACACACACACACACACACACACACACACACACACGCACGCACACGCACACACACACACACACACGCACACACACACACATGCAGGCACACACTCTGCATCCTCAGCTGCAAATGTTGTGTTGCGTCACCTTCTCTGAAAGCGATCTTTTTGAGAGAGGGAGAGAGAGGGGGCTGACACAGTGCTGGATGCAGTTGCCATGACCTGCACTCGAGTAAACAATCCCTGATGTGGGGGGGGGACTTCAAACGCGGGCCGGGGACCAGAACACAGCCGTCTCTGTGGTGATTTAAACGGGAGGAAATTCCCTGGTCGGGAAAGGCGAGGATCACTCCTGTTTTGATCATCTGATAACCTACACTGGTTCTGTGTGTGTGTGTGTGTTTTTTTACATTCCCTTTATCTAAGCAATCTGAAATAGTAGCGTATAGTAACAGGTTTCCATGGTTTTCAAGCAGCATCAGCGAGCTGGAAATGAAAGTTAAAAAGGGATCTCATTACCAAGTAGGGGAAACACAGTGAGGGTTTGAACTTTTTGGTGATGGTGATGCTTATAGGGTAAATGGGACATCCTTAACAGTGAAAACAATGAACTGAGATTGTTAAAGATCTTTAAGCTACATCAGTTGTGCACAAAACATTAAGAAAATATTTCTGCACACGTTCTAAAATTCTCTGAAAAGAACTGTTCGTGTACGCTGTTATTTTGATTCATTCAAGAGTTAATTCAGCCCGTTGGCTTTTGGTCATTGGTCTTGTGATTATAATCCCACGAATTGTAGCTGTGATTTCTAAATGTTCCTGAGATTTAGGCCTAAAGCTTATCGGCCTAAGCAGCCTATCTGAAGCGCAACTGAAAACCACCTTGCGTGAATCTATGAGACCATAAAACCCAGGGAAATCGTTTGGTGGGCCATGCAGTACCGATCATGTTTAAATCAGCCTGGCAAAGCCAATTCACTTATCCTTGTTTTGTCCAAGTCAACACTTTCTCTGTGGTTAATGTTGAAATAAGTCATGACTGCTTTTCTACCAGAAAAAAAAAAACACTATTCATTACAAGTTCCTATTAGTCATACGTGTTTAACAGTAATTTAACAGTAATTGGCAATTAGTAACTGACAACGTTTCAGGGGAAACCAAAAGCGTCTGTGTTAAGTCTTTGTGAATTCATCTGGAAACGGAGCTGTGGAGCCGGGCGGCCGCGTGCGGACGAAAACTCGTTCCTGAACGCGCTGCTATGTCTGCACGTCAAAAGGGAACAAAAACAACCGTGACACACTCACCACAATAAACGCATGTCACGGTACAGGCGTGTCACGAAAGAAAAGCTGGAGAAAAACAGGCAGTGTGTGGGGGGGGGGGGGGCGGACGCGGTTTGTGTTGACAGGCGCAAATCTGTTCGACTGCACACGCACAGAAAACAAAAACAGGATCAAAGTCCGTCACAGATCTTGGAAAAGAAAATCCACACTTTTTTTTTTTTTTAGCATTTATTGTACCCATCCTTCAGACTAATCCACAGCTAAAGAACGTTGCCCGGGGACACCTTTAATTTCCTTTGAAAAATGAATGTTGACATGGTTAGATGGCAGACAAATCAAACTCATACCAACGGCTCATCAGAGGAGCTTGACGTCCTGATTCTTGGCTCATGGCTCGGTGGTTGCAATCTCCACATAACTGTACAATACCAGCTTGCTGTTCACACTTCCTGTGAATTTCTTGCATACAAAACTTTCAGAAACTCCTGCCGAACATCCCAGAATATTTTCTGGGTTTTCCAT
Organism: Megalops cyprinoides; assembly: GCF_013368585.1. NCBI lineage: Eukaryota > Metazoa > Chordata > Actinopteri > Elopiformes > Megalopidae > Megalops > Megalops cyprinoides. The sequence continues at coordinate 24,792,680 of NC_050604.1, forward strand.
TTCTGGATATCGGTTTTCAATAGTAGTGATCTGAGAGTGAAAACGTGTGAAACCCCAGAATGGGCGGAGCTATCCTATGGCATCAACAACTTGCTGATTGATTGGTGTGGTCATGCGGTGTCAAGTAGATATTTTCAGTATAGTGGGTCACTCTGGCTTGGTTTCACACTCACCTGTAGGAAATAACCTTAAAAAACTCCACATGACATTCTGATAATGCTAAATGAAATCATAAGACCAAGCACTGAATTACTATGGTAAATATGGGCCCCACCCTGTTGAACTCTGACCTTTGTGTAACTCGCAACGTTAACCTGTTAGCCTCCACTTTAGAAGAGAGAGCAGGATTCAAGTGGTGAGCTGAGCATGCTTTTGATCATTTCTGCACCTCCTCAGAGGCCGTAACAGCACCAGGTATCGAGGTCATCTGAGGGAACATACAACAGCCCCTTTTCTCCACAGACGCCTCCATGGTCTCCAATATCAAAGGCAGTGCTAGCCACTGTACCATAACAAGATGTTCCTGAGGGTGCGGAGACACAGACCAACTGATGTTCAAATGGGCTTCTGCAGAAAAAAAATAAGAAAAGGTGCTGTAGGATGTGCTTTCTGGGCCCCTTCAGACACTTAACATGACTGGACCAACTGAAAGGCACTGAGCATCAATTGCTATAAAGCCTGCATTTAGTCTTCATAGCAATTGGCACCAGCATGTAAGAGCATTTGACCCCTCTTTATAATTTTTTTTGGCGACAAAAGGCACAGTATTTTGGGTTATAGAGGGTAATCTTACCTGCATATCTCTCAACTCCAATTTAAATTCAGTTCCTTTGCCTCTGCTGTGTTTAACCCAGACAAGGGATGTGTTTCCATACCGACCCAACCAACCAATCAGAACACACACACTGCTGTGGGCTAAAACGCTTCAGCATTCAATCATTGGTTCACCACCTGTCCGTCAGAGAACATGGCCTGTAAGGCTTGTCATTGGACAGAATGACAAGGGTTTATGTAACCAACGTGTGATCCTCAAAATCTGAAAATCCTCATACATTTTATATTACCACTTTAATATTACTTTATTAAGATTGCATATGGATACCCTTTGCACCCTTTGCATACAGTAAGACAGTAAAAATAAGACACTGCAGGTTATAATAGAGAAGGCACGTGCGACCAGACAGTACAGTCATTAGGACAATATTAGCAAGCACCATGTTCAGAAACAAAGTCCGTTCACTTTTCACCCAAAACTTTGTGACAACAGGGGTGAAAGTCTCTGGAGCAGTTGCACCTGGAGACAATTCTTCCCTATTGCTTCGCAGAGAGTTCCCCAATAATGACGCTGATAACCTGGACATTAAGCCCTGAAACGTTTAATGCTCAGAACTTTTCAAACCTAAGTAAGTAAGGGGAGCTTGAGGCAAAACTACACCGTTTCCCGACTTCAGTGAAAATCTGCTTGATAGATTTCCACCTTCACCTACTCTGAGAGCGTGGTTTCCACAGGGTGACAGGTTTCCATTAGGTAGACATGATAAAGACATGCTGTGGGATATTTACTGCAGCGGAGCGGTCTTCTCTCGGGCCGAGCTCTCGGTATTTCATCCCCTGCGTCCCTGTGTGTTGTTTATGTTGTTTTTTTCTGACACCTGGGAACCCGACCCTCCATGCCAGGGAACGAACACGATACCCTGCTATAAAATAAAGCGGAGGAGGATGATGGATCTCTCAGAGGGGAAATTCCAGCTGCCCTGGAGCTCTGTGAAATGTAATGACACAGAGACACTTTCCTTTGTTAGCTCCGATGTTGATAAAAACCGAGATGGAGGATTGGGGGTTTCGTGTTCTAGCACAGTGCACCAGCAGCACCCGGACAGAGTGCTGAAGCAAACAGGTCCAAAAACGTGTGTGATTGATGTGTTTGATGAGATTCTCACAACATGAGGGGCATTGGCCTCTTCATCTGAATCTTTAGCAAGAGCCTTGGTCATACATCAGTGGAGATAAATATGAATAACGAATCTGCACCATTCAGGATTTTTGGCTGTTGAAGCCCCCTGGGGGAAATAGAGGGAAAGCACTCCAGTATTTTCACAAATACTGGAGTTAGGGTTAGGGAAAACTTACAGGGTTAATGTTAGGATATCCTCCCAAACATACACAATAAGAACGTTGGATGAGCAATGAGGCCAACTCCACACCAGACCATTTAGGGCGGAACACCAGCTATTATTGTGGCTGTGATGTCATGGCCTTCTAATTTAGTATTACTGTGATTGTGATGTCACTGCCTTTTAATTTGGTATTACTGTAATTGTGACGTCACTGCCTTTTAATTTGGTATTACTGTAATTGTGATGTCACTGCCTTTTAATTTGTTGTTATGGCCATTGTGGTGCCATTGCCTTTTCATTTGATGTGCAGTTGTTCATGGTGCAACTTTAAATGACAGAGTAACAAAGATTCTATCCTCACTTCCAGAGTGATGCATTGGCTGTCCTGTCCCCATTAACTGCAAAATGTAGTCCCTTCAAGACAGTAACTGGCATTTCGGTCTCTATATTTATCCCATTAATTTTATTTGTCTCATTAATATTTATGTCAAAACTCAACTCCAACTGAACTCCAGCAACAAAAAAAAACCAAACAACAACACCAACAAAAAAAAAATCAGAAAATCATGTGAGTATAATTTTAGGTTGGACAGGTCTGAGAAAATAGCAGAGTTTATTGTAGGCATGATTACTGGGCAGTTCCCACAGTTATGTATTTCACTGTCATGAGTCAGCAGTGGTGAGAACGTCCTCTCTGCAGGCTTTCTCCTCTGGAAAAAGCGCTTGCAAATCAAAGGTCGTTAGGATGGCTGAATTACGGTTAATCTTTTAATACCTGTCCTGTGTAGATCCTGCGGTGATAGAAAGATTGATCTCAGGATTAGCTGACCTGCAGAATGCAGTTTCCATGGTCTCATAGGTATGCACTATTAGATCTGAGGGAGATCCTTTCCTTTACCAGCCTGTGTCCTTCTCTCTCTCCCTGTTCGTATGGATGTATCTCAAGCAGTACAGGGGTGTTATCAAGGAGATGATATTAAAGTCCATCTAGAACTTTCTATCCTATTTTATTCCTTACATTTACTGCAAGGTAAACCTTCATATCTACTCATGTACAGTACATATGCCTTGTATTTATGATAATGTATTTTAATTATAACAAATTGTATTTTTGTTAATACTTTTAAGTTTGAAAGTCCTGCTCTGTAAAAGGGCTTGAGCCTAACGGAGCGTACTGCCTATGGATGCAAAAAACACTTTCTCTGGGTTTTATTTTCATATATAGTATCTAAATATTGACTCCCAGAAAACAGAACATCTCACTTAGTTAGATTTATGTGAGAAATTATATACTGTAAAGGTAATCAACGCAGCGAATGGTAAACACCTCTTTCAAGGACCAGCCAAAGATCTAATTATTAGATAAAAAGGCAAACTAAAGTCCTACCCAATCAATTAAAGTAAGAAACATCGATCCTGTATATAATTATTAATATTGGACAGACAGATATCACATTCCCGGAACTCCTGGCCCCAGCAGCCTGTGAGGACGGCCCACCTGGTCTGTTTCAATGCGATCCAGACAGTTTCCTGGAGTGCACCACAGATTTGCAAGGTTAAAAAAAAAAAAAAAAAAAAACAAGCAAGCTGTCCGTGAAGTCAGAACATCAAAGCCCTCCGAGTCATATCCAGACAATGTGCTTACTTCCGCTGCAGGAGGCCTGTGGCTTATTTGGACGTGAATAATCCTTTATCTTTAGATTTTAAGATGTCTTTCGCATGAAAGTATTCACTAATGGTGCCAGCAGACTGAGAACTAAAAACAACATCGCAATACTGCTGTACAGATGTAACTCACAAGGAAATGGCCTACTGAACTACATATACACATACAGTGTGTGCATGTTTAATTTAATTCACTTACAACATGGGCTGCACCAATGAATATGAATATAGTTATAAAGCCTCCTGCAGACCTTTATAAAGAGACCCTGGGAGTGCGCCAGCATGATGAAACCCATCACTATAGCTTCCATAAAACAAGATTTGCTGTTTTGATGGCTTCCATCCACAGAATGCCCAGAGCCCAGTTGTGCAATCCCCATGAAAATGCAACTTGCTAGAGGATCTATGGACATGACAGCACTTTAATGACCTGGGAATTCACCTCACCAAACTCTTCTTCAAAACACCCACTTCACAGTCATTTGACTGCATAATACATAAAAGCCACAGACTTTGATTTACAAACTCGATGGGGATTGTTAACGCTTCCCTGAGTGTAACCCTTCCCTGAGTGTATGTCCCTGCATTTTAAAACTCCTACATGAGTAATATATGGTCATTGAAATATCCTGGGGGCTAAGGCAATTTACAGTAGTTTAAGATGAGGCAAATGTTTCAGTTTTGTTCTGAAAGTATGGATGCATTTGCAGTCATCATCTATGCAAAGCTGCATTCTGATTTCATTTTTTTTTTATAATCATGACATTAGCTGAATACTGGAACTGTAAAGCTTTTCATTGTTAATTGTTGTCAACAGTTAGCAGTTGTGTGCAAGACTGACAGGAATCTAACTTCTCTGATTGGTTAGATGGATCAGGCAGGCTGATTGGTTCATTGGAAGACGCCTGTATCAAGGCAAGGCTACGGTTTTGCTAGTATAAAGGCGGGTTTGGTCAACAGGTGATCTTTCGCAGCCAGTATAGAGAGCAACACCATGAGGTTGCTTTTTTGAATAGTTTATTTTTTAATGCGTATCGTAATAGCATGTAGGTCCAAGCCTGTCTTGGGTTATAGTAACCATGACATTACTGAGAGATACATTCTAAGTTGTTCCGTAATGAAAGTTAGGGACTTGTATAGTGTTACCCCCCATGTTCTGTGTACCACAGAGGGGAACAGTGTCAGCCTTGTCTGAGGAACAATGGCTGATTTCATTGGACGACTGCAGGGTGGGGTGACAGCGGCGATCCCGGGCCCCTGTGAGGGCAGGTAGGATGCCACAGGTAGAGGAAGTTACCTGTTCACACGGACAGGTACAGGACATGCAGCTCTGTTCAGTCACGATGTGAGCCCTGTGGAAAAGGCTGTGGTGTAAAGCGTAGCATTAGATGGTTAAATGCGTGGTGGGAATACTGAATTGTATTTGGTATTTAAACAAACAGACTCCTCCCCTGTCTCTTCATTGGTTTCATACATGATGTATTAACGAAAACCAACTGCATGCAGCAGCGGGGAAGCTGTGTAGTATAGTGGTAGGGAGCAAGGCCCATAACTTAAAGGTTGCTGGTTCTGTTTGCTGGTGAAACATACTGTCCCCATATGCAAGGGGCTGGGGTGGTAGGGACATCACCCTGATTGTCCCCTGTTTTTACACTTCAGTGAAAATTGGACCCCACCCTAACTCTAGCCCTGCCTAACAGTAACCCTTACCTTAGCCTTAACCCTAACCACAGAGATTATTTTTTTTTGGGGGGGGGCAGAGAAACAGAGACAATGCCGAGGTTTTATAATCTTTCCTGAGAGCCGTCTGCCTTGAATTTTTCACTTACGCTGCATTTCGACAGATCCTCTAACATCCTTATACAGCACTTTCACACAAAGACTCACAGGTCACAGGTGAACGCAGCCCCCCTTTTAAAGTTCCCTCACAGGCTCCGCCCCCCGCCCCCCCTGAGGTCTTACAGTGGTCGACCGGGGCGAACAAACCCGGCCGCCTGCTGGCTCGCAGGTCCCTCTCTGCACAGCATCAAACAGACCACCTTAAAGCAGGGTTTAGTGCCTTTCAGCGGGGATGGAGGGGCCCCTATCTCTCAGGGGAAGACCTACACCTGCAGCGCTCTCAGCCAGGATCGTGTGTGTGTGTGTGTGGGGAGGGGGGGGGGTAGGATGGTGTGGGGGTGGGCAAGCTGGGGAGGGTAAGGTTTTTTTAAAGCATGATGACTTGTGCTTTAACCAGAAAATGTATCATTACATTTGTACGTTCATATTTGTACATGTAACATTAAATGTAATATTACATTTGTAACACTGTTCTACAAAGAACAAATAACAAAACTCAGTGTATGTGATACTGTACCTCTGCTGACACGCTTCACACTATCCTATACGGTGCTGTGCATTGATATTCTGTACTTCGTGATACAATGCTCATATTTTGAAATATAGTTTATGTATGCTTCCTACGTTTTCCATTTCATATCTGACCATGTTTTACGTTAGTAGTTGTGTCGTTTTTACAAAAGCAAAGAAATCTTTGAATGTACACTGAGAATGTTGTGCAACTTCAGAGTGGAGGTGAGTGTGTTCTTAGAAACGCATTAAAAGAAAATGTCACCGCAGCCTTTAGGAAGGGTAATGAAAGAACAACATAAACACATGCTATGCATACGCAGCGCGGTGAAAAGCGCGTTTCGCCCGTCAGTCTTTGCCAGAGACGCGAGGAGCAGAAAGATTAAAGTCCCCTCCAGCACAGTGATGATGCATCCATTGTTACTTACATCATGATGTAAACACAGATCAGAGAATGTCAAAACAGCCATTATGGCCTTGACACGCTCAGAAAGTTCTGGAAGGATTTCTGAAGTGCAACAACATCCACAACATCAAAGGCCGGGGGATGACACAAACAGCTGGCCTGTACCATTTTCAAAGGCGGGAGGATCACGTGAACAGCTGGGCCGTACCATGTGAAAGCTGGAGGATCACAGACACAGCTGGGCTGTACCAATTCAGAGAACTTCACGTGCCAATCCACCTGCTTTTATCCACCTCCCCATGGACAGATCACCTTCATAAAACACACACTCTCACCCTCATTCATGTGGCCACACACACATACACACACACACACACACACACGCACACACACGCATGCATGCACGCATGCACGCACACACACACATACGCGCACACACACACACACACACACACACACACACACACAGTCACACATCAATTAACTTCACTATTTTTTCCCAGCAGTGTCAGAATATTGTACTCCTCTTTAATTAAATATTTTCTCATCTTTCTCTGAACAAGTGGCTATACAATCAATTTCCCTCACAATACGACGGAAATGTTCCTGTCTGACAGCGCTCTTCATCTTGAAGTCTTTTCAGCGGTTTTTCCAGTGAAGGCAGTTTTCCCACTGTGCTTGACTGTCTCTTCCTTTGTCTCCCTCTCGCTTGTGCCAGGGCAAGACTGAGGCATTCTGGAAATAAAGAATAATAGCTCCGTCTCAAAGCTGAACTTGTGAAAAATGGAAAATTTTCTTTTCAGTGTGTTATCAAACGCTAACAGATTATAACTGTCGCATGTTGTGGAGTCCTTTCACAGAAGTATGTACAAAGAAAATAAGACGACATATCAAATTAAAAAATTAATATTATCTGGCATACATTATAACAAGAAGTATTTCTACATAGAGATATATGCACGACTGTTTTATAAAATAAATCAGAAAAGCTTGCATTATCTGTATGGCCTCAGACTATGATATAAAACAGTAAAACAGCTAAACCTCTTCTACATCTCAACCTCTTAATCAAACAAATGTTATACACACAGAAAATGTTGCATATTTTCATGAATGTGTGAGGATCTGCCTTAGACAAAAGGTAAGATCAACCTGTCCTCCTTCCAACACCACGTCTGCTTACTCTCTCCAGCGAGTCATTGGCTGGTAGCCCCCTGAAAGCTTCTTTGAGATGATAATATGTGTGATTATTGAGATGTATGATGAAAGCTGCAGGAATTTGGCTCTCGGCCAGGTGGTAATTTCAGCCTCTTCAGTGGGACTGGGTTAATACCTGCCTTTGCCATGTTTCATTCAAACTGCATTGGGAAACCCCTACTCCACATCTGAGGCAAGCTTCCTTGTGTCATCCATGGCCGTGTTTTCTATGGAGACCCATGCATAAGAGCTTCATAAAGACAACATTAACATATCATGCAAACCCAAGCACGCATTTCAGCTGACGTAGAGTGCATTTGGGTGTACTATGCCACCATTCATAAGTAATTCCTGTATTACCAGAATGTTCTTTATCCCCTTTATCCTCTGAAATAAGAGATTTACCTTGATAGTGTTTATCTTCAACCTCAAGACAGTGCGGGTGAATGCAGTGAGTGAATACAGCTCTCTGTGAGTGAATACAGAATGGGTGAATCAGAAGGAAGTGGACACACACACACATATACACACACATTAACATTCAGGAACGTGTGTAGAATAGAATGTTAACTGAATGATAGAGCAGAATGTAAATGGAATGTTGATAATGTCTGGGTGTGACTCACTAGTGGGTGGTCAGGTTGACCGCTGACCTTTACAGGCTGTTGCCTGCTGTTCAGAGGAGAGGAGCTCAAATGTGTTTGAACTGCATTTTAAGGATTTGAGCGACTCTGGTGCAGGAGTTCATGGCCTGCAGGCATGGCAGGCCACATGGGTGAGCTGGCTCACCTGCAGAGCTGGCTGGCCCTGGCTGAGTACACACTAACCCCATTTTTAATTCCAGGAAGAGAACACACACACCAACTTGTCTCCACTCCCTGGTAAGGAAACACACTAACTGGATTCCGGGTAAAAGCACACGGCAGAGAACCGGAATCTCAAATCCTGTTTAGTAGGCGTCCACACTGGCCTTGAACCTGGTGCTTTTCTGCCCATTGTCAGTGCTATAACCTGCAGCAACCCCTAAAGGTTTAGCACTTTGCTATGTCCTGGCTATCAGTCATATCCTCGCCTCCTTACTCACATTGCCAGTTATGTCGCTTTTTTGGTGTAGATGTCGGGAATGATGATGTAACCTTATGATGTCACCTCACTCTGGATGTGGGGGGGCTGCAGTTCAATAATAAGAATTGGAGAGTAAGGTTATTAGCAGCCCCACACAGGCAGACATGGGGGGGGGGGGGGGTGGGCAGCTGAATGGCATTTCCTTTAATTACCATGTATTGTTTAAGTATGACATAAATCACAATATTTTCCAGCCGGACTCGGCCCTGTGGGGACCAGCGAGGTACCGATGGAGCCATGGGTCAGCCGATCGCGGAGAGATACCCCCACAATCCAAACATCGCGCTCCAGCCCTTTCTATTCTCAGCTGTGCAAGAGTCAAGGACCGGGCAGCTCCGCACGCTCCTCAGGGGATCCTGGGTAAACTTCGATAACCCTCATTTCCATTGTCTTTGTCTCTACTTTTACATGTTAGGGACACAATCACTATCCTTAAGCAACAATTAACCCCCCAGAAAAACCTACCCTATTTGCTGCAATACTAATAATTTTCAATGGAACCTGATGGCTGGCAGGCACTGTTGACACACATGTGCATGTCGTTAATGACATGGATGCATGTTGTGTAAACGCTTAGCGATTCGCAGAAAGGTCGGGGGGGCGGGGTTTGCTGAAGCCTCAGCTGGGGGGGATCTCTGAAAGGACCTCCATTGTTTGACACTTCCTGCCAATTACAAACCAATGGAGAGAGAAGGAAAGGCTTGCCAATGCAAATGGCAGCTATCAGCTCCTGAGTGAACAGAGCTGAGGTACCGGAGGGAGAAAAGTCCTCCTTTGCCAGGCCAGATCACCTCCTCTGGGTGGCTCCATTCCCAAAAGGGAGCACCGCCGTGATGGTCACCCTCTGCTGGACCATCCTCCTGGCCCCCCCCCACGGGGCTCTCTGAGGGGATGATGCTATTGTTGTTTCTTTTTACCCAATGTGCCCAGTGGGTAAGAAAATAGCTCTCACCTTAAACTTCACCTTGATTTGGTAACAGTGACACACTCACACTCACACATTCACACACACACACACGCATATAGGTGTGTGCACTCTCAGATAGTAGTAGAAAAATAATGTTGAGTATATGAATATATATAGATAATGGATATATAATGCCGCCCTCATAGATTTCAGTGCGTCGGCTCCTCGGCCTGCCTCCGTTTTTGGCAGGGGATGATCCATTTCCTGCCAGGCTCAACACTCACGTGCATGAGTACATAACCCACCCGCATCTCCGCAAGGCCCAGACCCAGTCAAACATCAGATCAGCCTCTAATCCCATCCTGGCACACACGCAAACGGGCGCTCGGATCATTCACGTCCACACCGGGACGTCTGAGCAGGAGGGGGTTTGTGAAAAAATAACAGCCACCATGGCGTTTTGTGTGTTGATGATGACTGACTGGATTCACTGTAACGGTGTCGTTTATTGACCAGAGAAAGCCAGTTTGGAGCCAATTTGATGAAAGGTGGGGGAAGAGTACATGATTATTATTCATTTGGTTTGAAGACACTTTAATCCAGGATGCTT
>NC_050604.1:24805555-24845555 GCF_013368585.1 Megalops cyprinoides
AAACTGCCTGCCATAAAAACCCACTCAGGAAACACAACCTTCCCACCCTGCTATTTTAATTCAAAATGTGTGTTTTGTTGAGGCAATATTTTGGAAAAAAGAATGATAGATGAAAACCAGCCAAACCGCCAACTGGCTTTTCAATTCCATAAGTGTGTGTGCGCAATCAGAGGTGATTCAGGCCATTTTCGCTGGAATGCCGGCACTGGCAACCCCGCACATCCTATGCCAGACCGGCCTTTGAGCTCTGCGCATGCGCCGGGGACAGTCTGCCCTTGAAAATTTGGGATCAGCCACCTCAAATTGTCACCCATAGTGCAGAACTGCAATGCTGATCCAGAATCAGTTTATTAAAGCAAGGAGTACTGCGACAAGGACCTGTATTTTGTCTATTTTGTCTTTCTATTACATTTCCTCAAAGTACAATCTATTCATTTAACAGAAAGACACACGAAATCATATACATCGGTTGCGTACGACAACGTACTTGAAAAAACCCAATACAATTATTAACACCCCCCCTCCCCCCTCCCCCACCGGACGTTCGTAATTGCATTATTGGTTTCGTCTAAGCGCACCTGAATTCTTTGATTTAGCTCACAGGAGAAAGCAGGAGTTTATAGTGTTAGAAGGAGAGTAAAATAAAAATGATCACGCTGTCAAACAGCAGCTTCACTTTAATTTCACAGACGTTGCATCAGTCATTCGATTAAAAAAAAAAGCTTTTAAAAATAAGCATACATGTATACGTTTAAACATAATTCTAAATTCTGAAACTGGAATACTCCTGGCAGAAATCGATTACTTGTTTTTCTTTACGGATAAAGAACCAGAACGAAACTTCAGAGCGGCTGTCTCCATCCCCAGAGGTAAGCGAATATATTGCCTTGTTTGTACCCCTTTTAGAAAGTTCGGGCGCAAGTGATTAAAAGAAAACGGCATTCACAGTTGTTTGGACGAATGACAGGGTTGTTCACGCAAATTCGCTCGGGCAACATCTCTAAAGAAGCCACGCCGTCGTGAAGGGTGGGGACTGAACTCACATCCTGAATCCTGCAGTGACAGACCAAAAGTCTCTTTCATGAATTAACTCCAAAAATATAATTTCTTTATCTGATGACTCACCTTCATGAGATAAGATCCCAATAATACTGACCGTAAAGGAAACGGTTATGAAACTGCCCGGACACAGGACACACCACCTTCAACAAAGATTAATTGCTTAGCCGCAAAATAGTGTGCGCTTCATCCAGGCTACTGATCATTGGCTTTGAAACATGAAAATGGGACATGATCATGTTTTGTTTCCATGTGTTTTACGATCTTGGTGGACCATGCAGGTTTGTGGCTATAAGCGTGATACACCTGTATACTCTCCCTGGTGAGCTCAACCACAGACTTCACAATCCCACTTCAGGTTAAGGGTCCTTGATGCCGATGTCATGAAACCACCACACCTGAAGCTACAGTGTAATGTACAGCACCAGTCAAAAGTCTGGACTCACCTGAGTAAGATAGTGGGAAACTTGCACTCAAAGACATTTTGAACCAAATACTTATGCTTAAATGCTTGAAATTTTGTTTCTTAGGCATCAACTTCACTATTTATATTTGTCTGTGTATGAATTTGGATTTGTATAACACCTTTTGGTCATTGTGTAGTTCCATTTGTGTTATTTTATAGTTTTGATGTATTCACTGTTATCTTAAAATGTAGGAAATCAGGAAAGTAAAGCAAATTCCCTCTAGGAGAAGGTGTGTCCAGACTTTTGACTGGTACTGTACTTATGCTGCGACCATTGCACCTTGTTTTGTACCCAAACCTTATCCGAATGCTGTTCTTATGCTGTTAGGCATGTGTTATTACAAAAGACTTAACTGCAGTCAAGGCCAGTCAATGTGAACATATCACCATAGTAGTTTGAAAGAACATGCTGCAAATGTTGCCACCATGTAATTGCGTGGATATTGTTGCCACCTCACAGAAAATCGGGCTGGGATCCTGTGAGAATATTGGATTTCTGAATCTCCTTGCAGGCGGTAAACTCTTTGACCTCAACCAAGTATTCTTGAAAGGAGCCTGGGCAGCGCCTTTAAATAGGATTGTGTGCAAATCAATCATTCATCACCCCCTACAGCTGTGAGGATGAAAGAGTCGATGAGGAGAGAACCGCACGCACGTAGGCTGCTGTCTGCGTTCCGACAGCAGATTGCATGACCTTAACGACCCGCTTCCGTACTGCTGCCCTCGCCTGAGTTTGCCGGTACGGAAGCGTTAACAAGCAGGGCATATTTCGCTCATTGTTCTCAAAGGCAACGACAGGCATTGAATACAGGCAGTGCGGTGAATTTTATATTTTTAAATCTGCATGCTCGTTGAGATACCTCCAGCGCGGAAAAGATTAGCAATTTAAAAACTTTTTTTTTGTTTTCATTCTGTTTTCACCACCTCACTTAGCTGTGCGCAGACCTAATCTACCCCTGGGGTACTTTGAAATACCGTCGATAGCGCTCTGCTAGGTATTAACCTGGCTCCGGTCTCCCGCGCGTCCTCCCTGCGGTCTCCGCCGACCGCTGCGGTGGATATGATGCGGTGAATATGTTTGATGAATATGGCTCGTGGCGTGTGGAAGAAATCTACGTTTTGTTTTCTCAGATGTGAAGGCAGCCGCGCGTCGGCGAGCTCTTCATACAGTATTCATCACCGAGTCGAACGTGAGCCGGTTGCGAAGCGCTGTCGCCCGGCGCTGTCTCTCATTAAGGTGGATCGTCCTCTCCGCGGCGGGGTCGAGCTCACACCTGAGGACTCCGTCTGCACAGCGGCTCGCAACCTTAACAACTTTTTGGATCTTTTGATCCGAATTGACTCGCGCTGACAGTAATAAAAAAAGGTCATTATCAGGGGGGCGACTTCAATTTTTCTGGAGAACCGCGGACCCAAGACACCGAGGCTTTCCAATATATACCCGCGCCGCAGTGCAAACATAAAATGGAAGGAACTATTAAATAATTTAGCATGAGGCGCTCACGCACCGCATTCGCAGGGTAAACAGATCGAAAGACTTTGCTGTTGGGTGAACGCTGCAGATGAGTCGCCCGCCGCAGCCGCCTTACCCGATAGAATGCTCACTTCCAATTTAAGGTGATCATCTTGCCCACGCAATCACTCTGATTACGACGGGTCTTCCGTAGAAGGAGTCTTAAACGATGAGCGTTTCCAGATTCCTAAGAGAACAATGTCCACATCCACTACATTTGTCTTACAGCAGTGAGGGTTTTTTTAGGACGCGTACAGAATGATTGTTGATGTCCTTGAATTAGCGCATTTATTTCTTCTCTAACTCCAACCATGAAAATCCATAATAACGATGCTTATGAAAAAGCAGCCTGTAGTTTGAGGGAAAGGGTTCTTACTGGTGGTAGCCATTATCAGAAGGTTTTCAGAAAGTAATTGAGGTGTTGCCATGTGAATTACTTTCTGAAAACATGCCTTGTTAGACTCAAATACTCACCTTTAAGTAGGCCCTAAACTGTATATTGATTGGATTGTATTGGATAATCACTGTTACAGTTCGCTGAGTTACAGGTAATGGTTAAATTGTTGTAGCAGTTGTCAGCTTCACTACCATGTGCCGTGGGTGTACGTTACTTTGATTGCGAAAGTGTCTGAATTTCCTCCTTAAGGATAAAGCAGGTTGAAATCGTTGCATGAAATCATAAATGCAAGCCATCGTCCCCATCATCAGCGTTATTATCATCACCATCATCATCATGGCGATCATTAGCTGGGTGACAGTCAGCCCCTCCAGGGCAGGCTTGGGGAAGTTCTGATGCAGCAGTGAGGTGCGTTTTACAGAGGAGAGAGATTTACCGCCGCCAGTCTGGCCCGGTCCTGAACGGGAGCCACTGGTCACAGAGGGAGGAGGGGTAACGAGCGGAGTGCTCTCTCTGTACATCAGACCGCTAAATAAGAGAATGATGTGAATATTTAATGGCGCAGGGACGAGAGGGGGCCTAATGAGCTCTAATTCACATATTTAGGGCTTCCTGCGGGCTGCCAGTGCCACGGCCCCGGGACTCATTTTTCATCCTGAGTCCATTGTTGCACTGTCATTCTGCTGGGCTGTGCCGGCCCGTCATAAATCAAACGCAGCTTTTCCAAGCTGGCGGGCGGGGCAGGGTGGGGGGAGTGGGGGTTGGACATTATTTTGGGAAGCAGTAGTGGGTGGGGCAGGGTTGGAAAGATGTGTTTTTTTTTTTTGTTTTGTTTTGTTTTTTTTAAGGGAGGAAAATGGAGACGGTCTCCTGACAGAAGCCCGCAGCCTGATATAACCAAAGCATTGTGGTAGATGGGGAGTCTGCTTTCCGGGGTCCCCTTTCAGTGACCTCCTTTTGAAAGAGCTGTTCTTCTGCAGTGTCTGTGGCATTTACAGGCAGAGGCTGAAAAAGCAGAGCTGAGTGAGGCGTTCGGTCTTTATCCCGATGCAGGGGAGGGAGCCCAGATTCCCGCAGGGATGCGCAGTCTGTTCGGTCGGGTTCCTGGTGTAAACCAGCAGCAAAAACCAGCAGGCCCTGCAGCCCTACAGGAATGGGGGCCCTCCACCCCCCAGGTCTAAAGTCACCTAGGTGTGTGCCGGTGTCCTGGATGGGGCAGAGGGTAAAAGCTGGGTAAATCCTTGTTTGTTATTGGTTGTCTGCTTTCTGGAATTTCACGTCGCCCGTCCTCTTCACCGCCGTCTGCTCATGACATGCGTAAATCCGCCCGCGGGGCTTGTGTTCACGCCGTTGGCTGGCTGTCACGTCCGCTCAACCTCCTCAGGCTTCCCGCTCTTTTACCACTCCCCTGATTCCGGTTTAGAGAACAGGTGGGTATGGGGTCTCGCTCTCCTGACAGAGGAGCTACTGTTGGGGCAGAAGTGTGGTGTAGTCATAAGGAGCAGGTCTTGTAACCGATAGGTTGCTGGTTTGATTCCCTGATGGGGGCACTGCTGTTGTACCCTTGGGCAAGGTACTTAACTCAGAATTGCCTCAGTAAATATCCAGCTGTATAAATGGATAACACGTATATACTGTAACCTGTGTAAATTGCACTAGATAAGAGCATCTGCTAAATGCCAATAATGTAACGTAATGCTGCTGACACCCAGGAGCAGTCACAAGTGGGTCACACACGTGTGGGTAATGGGCGTTAATCTTGCATGTCAGTGGAGGATTCTTACGCGCACAGCTAGGGCCCAGTGTGGAGTGTGGTGATCTCTCCAGCACTGGTACCATGTCCCCGTTTTCGGCATGAACGGCAGCTTCACCGTCAGGCGAGAGATTACCCCCCCCCCCCCCCCCCCATTCTGTGAAGGATGCCAAGTAAGCTCCCCTTCTTCCGTAAGGGCTGTAATTTCACTTGAGTCCACCATGTGGCGCTACAGTCAATGTGTCAGAAAAAGAGCGGGAACATGGAGCATGGAGCAAAATGCTGGCCTTCAGACCAAAGCTGAAGGGTGTACCCGCCTGAGGCTGAAACGGCTGCACTTGGCACGGCCGGAACTCGCAGTGCCAGCACTAACAAAACTCCAGGAAAGTCATTCTTTGATAAATGATCCACCACACTGTAAATCTATTTCTGCATGGCACTGCTTGCAAGGACAATCAAGCACATTTGAGTCTGTCTGCAGCAATATAATGCTAAACAGCCAGCTCAGATGTGTCTGTGCTAAAGGACAATGCTGAACTGTTTTTCCTGTGGACGGACCTTGCCCTCATAGCCATTCCCTTATTCCACTGCTCACCACTAGATGGCAGCAAAGAGCAGCGATGGCGTCGCCTTTGAAAACGTCGGCTTCCGATAGATTCAATTCAATTCGAGGCCAGTGCGTTTAATCACTGAAAGAGGCGTTTTTGTCAGGGTTTCGGTGCGTGTTCAGACTGTCTGACATGGTTTGTCACAGAGGTCGATGTCACCTGGACAGGCAGTACCCATGACAGAGTCCTGAGTCCCCCCCCCCCAGCCTGTGTCCTCCCCCATGTGCCAGCCTGTGAAACGGTACCGGCGTGTCGCCTCCTGTAACCTCAAACGCCCGCTCTCCCTCGTGACCCCATCTGACACGCCAATCTAGAGCCCTGGAGAATCGCTGAGGGTCACCCACTTAAAAGCTCCTCAGAGCGCTTTCTGTGCGTGGAGACGCTGCCCGAGGGTGGTGACATCACCGCTGCAGATGGAGAACACGGCGTACAAAGCAAAGCAACGAACCCTCGCTTCTTTAACGGTCTCCACACGATGGCTGAGGGGAACACGGAGAGGACATCATCCACTGGGAGATGAGTGTGATCACAGGGATGGGGGAGAGTGTTACTGTAACATAGCATTATCATGAGACTGCCTGTCTCACGTGGCCGTGTGTGGGTAAATATAGAAAAATACTGCTAATTTTATGAGAAGTATGTGTGTTTAAATTTGGTTTGGTGTTGGTTTATACTCACTGAGGCAGTGTGGGTGGGGCTCTGATCTTAAGGGCACAACAGCAGTGCATCACCTGGGTGTCGAACCAGTGACCTCCTGGTTAAACATCCACTCCCACATCCGCTGTGCCACACCCCATACTGCTGACCGATACCCCACACTGCTGCTACCCAATACTCCGCACTGCTGCTACCCAGCACTCCACACTGCTGACCAACGCCCCACACTGCTGACCAATACCCCACACTCTGCCCCACAAACCACAGTGTTGCTTGGTGCCCCATACGGCCAGCCATATTTTTCTTTCCACAGCATTGTGCCACACCCTCAGAAACACTGTTCCACTGCATTATTTTAAATATTAAATATTGTATGATTTGTGCAAGGCTTGAATTCTCCAGACCAAAGTCGACCCATCTGTCCATCTGTCCACCTAATATCCCTGCACCCCTAAACTGGCCCTCAACATTCCAAACACCCCTCAAACCTGGCCACGGTTACCCCCATGGTGAAACCCCACAGCAGGGTGGATCACCACTGCCTTCGCGTGCAGCGTTCTTGGGGGCAGGGAAGTAAGCGAGGCCGGGGAATGCGGCCTGGCTCCTGCCGTGCCTGACTGGCATGCCAGGAGGCTGACAGCAGGATCGTGAGGCCCTGGGTTTTGTGATGGGTGAGAAACCAACAGAGACATGGCAGGCTACCATGCAAATTAGATGGTGATTAATTACCTACCCGAGAAAGGCGTGCAAATATTTGCCAGTTTATTTATTGCTATCAGGAAGGCGGGAGGGGCGTGGGGGGCGGGAGGGGTGGGGGTGGTGTTGGTGTTGGTGGGGGTGGGGGCAGGGGGGAGTTGCCCTGGTAAGATTTATCGAGGTGCGCTCTCCCTGAAAATGTAATTGTCCGATGACAACGAGCGGAAGAATAAGGACGAACAGCGTGGTCGTGGCCGGCGGAGAATGAGCTGTCATTTGTTCCCGTTATTCTCGCTGCCGTGAGCGCAACGCACCCCATCCGTCTAAATCACGGGGGTGGGGGGGGGGCCCGGGGGGGGGCGTCGGAGAGACGCATTGAGAGACGAGGTGCCGTTTCAGCCCCTTTTCCTCGTCATTATTTCAGCCGGTAATCCTACATCATCCCGGGCGAAAGCTGACCGAGCTCGCAGGAGCGGCATGGCTGGCGGGGGGACTCTTTCAGCTCATCACTTTCACTGCGGAGAGGCAGCCAATGGCAGGAGAGCTCCTGCAGACGTCAGGCCTTTCAGTGATGGATATATATACACACACACACATATATAAAACAGTGTCGAGATATATATAGTACTTCCATAATAAGTCACATAGTGATGCACTTTTTGCATCTTAAAATATTCCTCTGAATGAATGCAACATGCTTGGGTTGAACATTCAGTGTGCTTTTAAATGCAGCCACTAAGACAGGGCACTTACCTTCCCTCTGTGGAAAAAGGCAAATTGTTTGAATTGAATTCTGCCAGGTATCCCAGTGTCCTCTGTCAGGTGAGATTCTGGCGTGATCGTCGTTGTCATTGTGGCCTGGTTGTACAGATGCCGTGCAGAGGAAGACTCTGCTCAGAGTGGCCTCTGAGTGGTTCATGCTTAGCAGACACTCTGGTACAGTTTGAAATTAAACACCTGGCTTTTCTTTACGCTCGACTAATTAAGGGAAAGTGCTTTTGCACGGGTACAACAGTGTCTCAGCTAGGATTTGAACCCATGACCACCTGCTGCTGCAACCTCTGCAGCCCCGCTATACCTCATTACATTTCGAACTGCCTGTGTTCGGAAGCTGCAGCCACAGAGCTGTGGATCAGCATAACTGGGGGGGGGGGGGGGAAGGGGGGAGGTGTCTAAATAGCCCCTAGTGCTTAACCTTCACTCACAATAACATCATGTTCATGGCCACTACAGTCCGTGCCTCAGCCCACCAGTCATGCCTGCACCCCTTCCTGAGGGATCGCAATTAACCTTACAGCGCGCGCGAGCCCAGTGCGTGTCCGCACTCCGAGAGAACGCGCCGGCGTTGCGGCAAATGAGCCTTCTGCTGCCGTCAGCTGCGCCTGTGCACCCAGCCAATCACAGCGCGGGTTACCTGGTTCTCTCTGCACCAGGTGCGTGAGCAGTGACTGGGTTCACTTACATCGCAATCTGAACGTAACCTCACCAACCTGAAAAGTAGGGTGGCTGTTTTGGCTGTTTGGTCGGCCGGTCTGTTGGTCGGTCGATCAGGATGTTTGTACTTCATTCCTAGTCTGTCTATGTCTGTCTTGTTCTGGCCAGATGCATTTGTTACAGGGCATTTTTACAAATGTGTTATTACAAGCCGGATGGATTATGTTTTCAAAGCCCAAAATGAATGTGGGGGGGGGGAGCTAGAAAATTAGACCATGACTCCAGGGGGGTTATTTATACACTCTGATTGAATATTCAGTGTGCCTCCTTTCAAAGTGACATGGTCATCTAGTCCAAGAGCCACCCAGTTCACTAGCTCACTGAAGTACAATTTCCCTGTGGTGTGATACACAGACGACATGTGAACCACCTACAGAATGACGTAAAAACAAAGCTTAATAAATATCACAACATACTTTGCTAATGATTCCTATACAAACTACAGACAAAAATGGTAAAAATGCTGAAAAACAAACAAAAAACATATGAAAGACCCCTGTTGGATTCAAAGCACTTTAAGCCCAAGTTGTCATGACAATGGAGGCATTCATCAGAACAGCGACTCGATTACCATTTGAATGGTTGTTCTTAATTACAGAGCTCAAGTGTGAGGAGGAATGCAGGAGCCCTGTTTGGATGGAGGCTCTTCCTCCTTCAGTATGATACAGAGCCCCTGAGAATATAATCAGCATCACTGACGTGACGGTCCACTCTTCACCCTCGTAAGGATCGCTCATCAGGCAGACAGCCCTATCCAGCAAAGCTTGCATTCATAGCCTTTAACATGGCTATTCGTTTTGCTGAAGGAGTTTGTGGGGAGACTGACCCAGCAGACAGCATTTATCCCCCACCTCACTCACACACACAGACACACACACACACACACACACACACAGATTCTCACTCTCTCACTCACACACACTCTCACTCACACACTCTCACACTCTCTCACACACACACACACACACACACACACACACACACACACACACCCACCCATGAGTTTGTCACTGGTTCTCTCTAAGGCAATGGAGTGGAACTGAGCCAGGTAACCAGGTAACTCTTGATGTAGAAGCTCTTGGGTCTCACCTGAAGTGTAGGTCTGTTTCGTCCAGCCACTCTGTGCACCTGTCCGCACCTTTTGCACCTGTCAGTTGGTCAGTAATTTAAACAATCAACTACCTAATCTGTTGTATCATCAGTGAATTCAGTCACCTAGTGCTTAGTGCCATTTGGATTATTACAAAGCGCTATGCAGAGCACAACACAAAAAATATTGAGTTGTTTTGCGTTTTAATGATTTAATAATGTATTTTAGCCTTTTCTTTACATCAGTCTCTCGGCAAATAAGTGCACTGCTTTCTCTGTTTTATGAGAGGGCCAGGTTTAGCGTTAGCTTTGTATAAAACGAATCCACCACTTGTTCAAATCCACTCTGTACCAACCGAGTAGTTACAGCCTTTGCAGCTGGAAAGAGACTGGCTTAGGCCCCATGCTCCCCTCATCAAATCTGCGGCCTTCGTCTTCTTCTTAACCGTTGAGTTTTTGAGAATGGGCTGGGAATATGTCTGCTTGATGCCTGCCGGCAAAGGTTCAAATACTTTGTCCAAGTGCGTAGGACTTACTGTCTGTCTAAAGTGATGCCAAAAATGGGAAGCTGCTTCACTGGGAGATGAGTTTTAGTTTTTCAGATGTTAACATGTTATAACGTGTGTCTCAAGGTAACTGAAACATGATTTTGCCAGTGTCGTGCCCCGCCCCCTGAGAAGAGCGGGAAGAAAAATAAAAAAAATTGCTGATCAGGACAATTTTTTTTTCAACAGATTGTTAATGATCGTAAACACCATTAGAAAGGTAGGAAGGCTTTTAAAATCTCATTTACATGCCTCATGGTGCGTAATCCTAAATGAACTCGCTCAATATTAAAATGCAAGCGATCATTAGCCCCATCATTTGCACATTCATTAGATTTCAGTCAGAGCTGAGAGGAAGCAAGTTCACGGATATGACCTGGAGCGAGGGCAGCTGCTTGCCCACGGACACCGAAGTTTATTTACATTTCAGTTTCGCTTTATCTGTGTTGGGTCTGCATCTTGATATCATCGCCAACTTGAACTGAATCACTTGCTAGACATGGGGTGCAAAAAATATATTTTATTTATTTTTTGGGGCTGGATAGTTGAAAAATCTTCAGGTTAAATACATTGTCCAAGGATGCAATGACTGTGCCTTGTTGGAATGGAACCTGCAACATTCAGGTTAAAACCTCAGTCCCATAATCACTGCGCCAGGATGCTGCTCTCCAATTGTGGGTAATGTTAGTGCATGCTTGGTCATACAGCATATTTGTGTGTCATGCTGTTTCCTTGTGCAGCTGCACATTCACCGATGGAATTCAGACTGCGAGACACTCTCAAAGCCGTGTCCTGATCAGGATTCAAACCGGCCACCAACCCCCTCTGGTACCAGGCCAGTCCCCCCCCCCCCCCCCCCCCACCCCCTCCATGACTCCAACAGTTTCTCGAAAGCCAATAGCATTTATTTGTGCTTTCCAAAGAATGCTTCTCAGTGACCTTCCACCGCGGGCTGTCTAGACCTTGGCAGATTACGGATTCAGAGCCTTCTCTGTGATTCATTGTAACAAGAGTGCGTTTTATTGGGAGAGCAATTTTCCCAGAGTGAGAGGGCTTGGCGGTGGAACCGCTTTTCATTGCTGGCCCTGCTGTAGAGTGATCAGCAGAGCGCCTGTAGTAGCAGCAGGCGGAAGCCCTTGCCTGGGCCCGCGGCCTTCGGAATAGGCCGGTACCGTGCCTCACAGTCATCCTATGCACTTCTGGTTTTATGGCGAAATGAGTTTTTTTTTTTTCTGGGTGAAAAATACCCCATGCTGCCGAAAATAAGCCTCAGCGAAGTCATTTAGTTAGGCGCCCCAGACGCGCACACCAGCTCAGCGGACCTGCGAGGGCTGGTTTCCGAATGTGTGCTACTCTTGTGTCGTCTTGGGTTTTTACTTTCTCATGCACCAACTCTGGAAAAGTGCCTTTTTAGCATCACCACTCTACTTTTTTTTTTCCTCCTCAGAGAGTTTTGGATGCATTTGATGGAGAGAGAGCGAGAGAGAGAGGGAGTTAAGCAATTCAGAGGCAAAGACGATGGGAACGCTGCCAAATAACCAGTGTTACATCAGTGAGAATATTTGAATGGGGGCGGTTGGGGGGGGGGGGGGGATGGGGGGTTTTGGGGTCAGCACAAATTTTGCCTGCAATGTTCCGGAAGACCTCAGTGCACTGTAATAAGGCCTGACTTGAGCCAAACAACAACATCTTGGAGGTTAAAGCAGTGAATTGGATAGGGAGGACCTCCGCATTCAGATCCGGGCTGCTCTTTATCTTAATCTAATGACCTGGAAGCAGCCCTGGAATTTAATCTAATGACCTGGAAGAAGATGAGGTGGGTAATCTAATTACTAGCGATGAGCCACAACCTCCAGACTGATTAATGCTTAACGGTGAGGTGATGCTGAG
The DNA here is from genome assembly GCF_013368585.1 of Megalops cyprinoides. Classification (NCBI taxonomy): domain Eukaryota; kingdom Metazoa; phylum Chordata; class Actinopteri; order Elopiformes; family Megalopidae; genus Megalops; species Megalops cyprinoides. The sequence goes on from NC_050604.1 coordinate 24,817,723, forward strand.
GGGGACGAGGCCAAACGTGCGTGACGGTGGAGGAATACCCGTGCAGCTTTTAATTGGTCCGTCAACCATTGTGCCCTCAACTAGTCTGTGCTCCATTCAGTAACAACTCAGGTCAAGCCTCTGAAATACGAGTTTATATATAGACTTCAGTTCCCATTATCAGCGACATGAGACTTCAGCAAGAAGTGGGACAAAAGCTCACAGTATACCTCAGACTGTGAGGGGTATGGTGGCCGTAGCTGACCCAAAAAAAAGAAGCGAGACGGCGATGATCTAAAAGTGTCGGGGGTATTCCCGAAAGGTGAGGAGGAATGATCTGCTCCACCGAGCACCCCTGGGAGACGGGAACGGGTCAGAACAGGCGAGGACGGTGCGGATCTTCCTCTCCCCCCTGGTCGTCCCTGCCATCTGACGGAAACACCTGCCTGCTGACAGACGGGCCTCCTTTTCCTGGCCACGGTTCACATCCACGCAGCTGGGAAGCTTCACCGGGTTGTCAGGGTTTGTGTGCAATCTGTACGGCGTGTCCGGGTGATGCGTTGCCAAGTTACGGACTGTACTGATGCAAATGAAAACTCAGAGGGTAACAAATGCAGTGGTGTCCTGTGCGAGCCCTGGTTTATACCTGCGCGAGCCCTGGTTTATACCCGTGCGAGCCCTGGTTTATACCCGTGCGAGCCCTGGTTTATACCTGCGCGAGCCCTGGCTTATACCTGCGCGAGCCCTGGCTTATACCTGCGCGAGCCCTGGCTTATACCTGCGCGAGCCCTGGCTTATACCTGCGCGAGCCCTGGCTTATACCTGCGCGAGCCCTGGTTTATACCTGCGCGAGCCCTGGTTTATACCTGTACAAACCTTAATTTATACCGAAGAGCCAAAAAAATCAGATGGAGCTGCTTCTGTCTGAAAGAACTGAGGGAAGTGAGTGATCCATTAAGAGCTCCACCGATACATCAATTCAGACCTTAAATCAATCACTCAGTCGATTAATCAGACAGTCAAACTTGTTTTAGCTTTCTGCCATTCACAATCGGATTGGCATAGAGTGCAGGCCGGTCGTAATATTGATATGTGATTTGTAGAAGTCAGGTTGAGTTATTAACACAAGATATATTATCTGTCATGTCTCCGTTACCTAGACGTAGCCACTGAAACTTTACCACAGTTAAAATTGATGTTCAGACAGTGGTGATGAGTTTGGAGATTCGTCACTGAGAAATGTTTGTAGTACTTGTATCTTTTTTTTTTTTTTGTCTCTGCTCATGGCATCTCTTACCGGACCAAACAATGCATGTGTATACCTCTCCTTAGGTGCATAGAGATGACTTCTGCAGTGAGTCAAGGCTTTGATCTATGCTTTTCCACCATAGCTGATTGGGATGGGCCAGTTGGCATGTGTTCTTATCTCTGTAATGAAGCACGGGCCCAAGAAATGGAGCTGTCTCCCTTGTGAAGCCTAGCTCTGAATCTTTTGGATACCCTGAAAACAGATTTCAACCAAACCCTTTTAAGAAGACTCATTAGGTCTTCTCACAAGTTACTAATGGACAATAACAGCTTGGTGATGAACATTCAGAAGGCGGGCCAGAAACGAGGTGGTGTTTATCTTCTTTGATCCTGTTTGGCTAACAATGAGAGAACGACAAGATGATTCAGCCCTTTTGGCCAGTTTATCTATGCGTTATCCTCTGACTAAAGGCGTCTCCAAGCACCCCCAAGCATGACTCGGACTCCATCCAGGAGTCCATGGTGTTCAAGGATGAGATTCAGGCCGGCCTTTTTACTCACGCACGCACACACACACGCGCGCGTGTGCGATTATATCATCTGATGTGGAGAGCGAGCATCGTTCCTTCCCACAATGTGTAAATAATATATCCGAAGACTGGCGCAGAATCGAACCCCGTTGATAAACCCTGGTGTAAGAGCCTACTGTCAGACGCGCGGCATGCAGCGATCTGTTCAGAATGCGTCCCGGGAGCCGGGCATTAATCCCGACCCAACCGCCGCTGCCCGTGAAAACGCGAGGCCCTGCAAAGCACCGCACGTGTTCAGAGGAAGACCCAGGAATGCAGGCCAGGGACAGGCCTGCGCCCTGCCGCTGCCAATCAGAGAGAGAGAGAGAGAGAGAGAGAGGGATGCTGTCGCTTCATGAGCCAAACCCGAGAATCAAAGGAGAACCTGGAGTGGGATGAGCCACTCAAACTGACAGCACTACAGTGGCGAGGGGAACTCTAGAGTCAGGTTTCATATTTCTAGCCGCGATTGGATCCCTAGCTGTTCTCTCATTTCTTTCTTTTTCTTTCTTTTTTTTTTGTCTGACAAAGTTGCGGGGGGAAAGAGCATCAGAGAAGGAAAGGCCTCTCTTCCGGAATGTTGGTGGAAGAAAATTCCACCGGTGGCACTTTAGTTTCAGAATGTACCGGACTGGTACAGCACAGGGAGAATGCAGAATCATCAGTGCCTAGTGCACAGCCAGGATTAAAATAATTAAAAAGCTATTGAAATGAAGGGGGCATCAAAATGGAGGGGGAGCTAAACCCGTCTCAGAAGCTCCATTACGGAATAATTACCCGATCGAAAGGGAGGCCCAGGAGGGCCCTATAAGTGTTTACGTGCCAAAGTTCTTCAGAGCAAACAAATCCATACTATTGATCACCATGGAGACGATCTCATTGTGAAACCAATTTCAGAGCACACGAAACAAATGGTTTGCTGTTACCGTCAAGAGTACAACAAATATGTTGTATTTACGGTAATTGGATTCAAATCATTGGTTGGGGCCCATCTTTGGAGTCCTCTGGTCATACTTTATCATTTCAAACAATTGTTTGGCCTAAAGGGACATGGATAGGTCCCTATATCTTGTTCAGTCATCTCCCAGGCATAAGAAACACAGCAATGTGAGTCAGGAAAAGCAATGATCCTATACTAGAATTAGAAAAAAAAACTGGGAATGCAATTTGTTCTATAAGAGAATGAGAACAGAACAGAATATATATTTTTGTTCTGGAATTAGAAAATCAGGAAATGCAATTATTTCTTTTGATGACTTCCGTTTCCCTTTTTAATGTTTTGGATTCTCGCTCGTCTTCAAGCGGTAACACACCCCCACCTCTATCTTTGTTTCGGCATATCAGCCATTTGATTCTGTCGCCTGGGACGGGTAATTCTGTTTTCGCGCCGCACTTTGGTCGATCCTTTTAGTCAGCAGTTCGGTTTGAAAAGCAGCCATTCTGTCCTCCTGAGAAACGCGCTGTATTTTAAAAGAAAGACCAAACTGAGCAGCGAGCAGCGCTACCAGCCTCTCTTTCTCCCTCTCTCCTCTCAGATCTCTGTGTTGTGTAGTCACGGCTCTGTATAATAGCGCGAAACGTCTATAATAAAAACGGGTCCGGGGAAGAAAAAAAAACTTGTGAATTTCGGCCTCCGGTGACATTGAGCTCGTGGTTTCTGCTCTTGGGGTATGAGGCTTCATGAGAAACAGCCCCTGTACTTCGTTAAATTTGGCCTTCTGGTTAGGCTAGTGATTCTAGAGGATCAAGGAGTCCCGCCAGCCCGACTGGTCCCGCTGTTACCTCGGGATTTATATCTAACAATGACTTCAGCAAACGCCCCACGGTACATAATTTGTCACCCGGACACCGATGACTTATTCATTTGTACCATAGGGTGCATTACCCACGGCTTTGTTGCTGATGTCAGAGACCAATTCCTCCTCCCCGAATGCTTTATTTTACCCTTTTTTTCCGCGCCTGGTTCAGTGTTGCTTCAAGGTTATAGGCGTGTTTCGGTTTCTTTTAAGGGACGCGAATCTTTGGCTTAACTCCCTTCAGTACATATTTCACGCGGTGCATGCGGCAGGCTTTGATACATTGCATTAGACTCCCTGTTACACAGCCCATTGAGCACAGAAATAAGGCAAATGCGTAACATGATGACAGCCTAAATTACAATTCACAAATTATTGGCAAACAATATTGTCATTATCGGTCTACTTGAAATAAATTTTAATTGAAAAGTACAAGTGAACGGAAATAAACAGCGTTTGCTCGTAATGGTGTGATGTTTTGCCGCATCCACCTCAGTTCAATTTGAATTAATATCCATGTCTGCACTCATGGAGATGCATGATAGGAAATCAATTAAACGACTAAATTGTTTAATTGTTACCTCGCCAAGTTGTTCTGCAAAACAACTGGAACATTGGTTCTATTTTGTAATTGGGAGCTGCTCTTTGTTTTGCACTGCTGTGTCTAATCGTATTGCAAATTGGTGTGTATGATGTCCCGTATGCAGATTTATTTCGGATTATTTCGGAATAAAGCAGTGGTTCGTTCGGCGATACTGAAGGGTCCAAATTCTAAGGACTAGTGTTTACGCTTGCATGAGCAGCGCAGACTCATTCACGGCGCTGCTGGCCTTTATTTATTCATGATGCAGTTTAAGAGCAAAGAGCCAATTCTGCGTGCTTAAATCCATGGTCGTTTTACTTTCAAGGTCAAATACAAGACGGATCTTTGCCAAAGATAGATCAACGTCCAATTTTTGACAACGGTTGTACTCAGGGCACGCTTAGAAGGTAAATATCAGGTGTCGGAAATTCCTGTAGGTTAAGCCGGTCTCCTTGCCCCCACCCCATCACCACAGCGTGTGAACGGTACCTGGAATGACACCTTCGCGACAGCAGCGCTGACATCTTGCTGCGTGGCCTGCTCTTCCCTGCACAAGGACAAGAAAACCACCCTTGAAACTAAGACAAGGTTATTATCACTAACAGCGTCTGTGCGTCATTCCAGTTCTGAAGTTGCCGGGTTTGAGGAGTTCTCCGCAGCGCGGAGGGATGAAACCGAACGAAGGATTTGTGAATCCGAAGCTCCGTGGAGGCAGTGAGTGATGGGAAGCGGAGGTAACGGTTCTGCGGGAACAGCTGGAGGCAGGTCACGGCTTCAGGCGTCTGCAGTGTCTCTCCTCCCTTTTTTTTGCACACCAGCTCGGAATGAAGGGATAGATCCCTTATGAAGGAGTACAATACGACACCAAACATAAATCCACAAAACATGATCGGCGTGTCTGTGACATATTTTAAAATGCACTGCACGTGTTACAAAACCACTCATCGTCACTCTTATTTACTTTTCTGGTAGCTTGTATGCCCTGTGTGCAGGTTGATAATGGCTTTGGTGGAATGTCTGTACCATAGTACTGTGTGTCAGCTTGCCAATTTTCTCTTTACTTGCTATTCTGTACCCATACCCATAGTCCTATAGTTCCTATGACATGCAATATGTCTTTCCTGTCATGACAACCTCATAACTTTCTCTGGTGAAAAATGTCAGATAAATTATTAATAATGGCTATAATCAATAAGAATATATTGTAGACCATATTTCAGACTGCAATGTACACAAAATTGTTCTCTTCAAAGTGCCAAAAACCTGACATGTTATATATTTTGATATATATCAAAAGTATGCACCTTGTATTTTGGATCGTGTACCGACTTAAACTGTTGGGCTTCCCTTCACATTGTGTGCTCATTCATTGACGTTTTTCCAAACTGTTGCCATGACGCCCCATAACATAAAGCACCTATGGTACACCGAGCACTGTCGTCAGTGCCACGGATTGGGTTGCTGGGTAGCTACTGTGACCCAACTGCTACACCAGACGGCAGCTGGGTGGTGTCGGGTTCGAACTCCCAGCAAATTTTCGCAGTGTTTTCTGCATCAGTGAAGGAGATGAAAGCTGTGAGTCCGCTGGGCATTTCCCTCCAGCCCTATCTGCATCTCAGCCCCCTCTTCATTTTCAGGCAGCTACTCAAGCATTCATCCGTCTCCAGAGAGACCGCCATCATTTTAATGTCCGCAGACCCGGCGGTGACGATGACCCGCTCTCTGAATGTCACTGCTCTGGGTGACCAGCACAGTGCATACCAAGCACTCCTCTCATTGCTCTTTGATGGAATTTTAGCTCTCGCCTAATTCAGTCATCTTTTCTCTGCTTCGGTTAATAGCAGACCATGCTCAGAGTGTGTAACAGTCGATAAAAAAACTCGAGGCAGTTTTGATTGCAGAATGCCACAGTACTTCGTTGAGAATATGGGTGGTCATTATTGAGAAAGAGCAGAGCCATTATCCTCAAGCTGATGTTATTTGTGGAGGAAGATTTAAAAAAAAAAAGCATTAGTCATGAAGTAGGAACAGTGGGAGTCGCGTGTGTGTGTGTGCGCGCCTGTGTCTGTGTGTGCATGCGTTTGTGACAATTTGTGAACTGTGTGTGCAGTGTGTGAAGTGTGTGAGTTCACACACATGATTATATGTTCATGTGTATGCATTAGCTTGCTTGTGTGTGTGCGTGTGTGTGTGTATGTGTGTGCGTGTGCGTGCGTGCGTGCGTGCGTGCGTGCGTGTGTGTGTGTGTGTATGTCTGTGTGTGCGCCCGTTTGGTGTTAATTTGCGTCTTTGTGGACATGCTGGTGTGTGCATATGTGTGCATTAGCCTGCTTGCATGTGGCTGTATGCACACGTGTGTGCGCTCTACAATTCGTGTGTCCTGTCCCATCACCCCAGGGTTATAATTCATGTCGCAGTGAGTCACATGTCGGTTTCTTAGGATGTGATATTATGGGATGTAATCCATCCTGGTTCTCCGGTAATATAGGAAATGCATAACAAGCCGTATTGTGCATGATCACATTTATCAGTGGTGTCTCCTCCTGATTAATAAAGGATGAGAGTGTGTGCGTGTGTGTGTGCGCGTGCGTGTGTGTACATGTGTACACATATATTCTGTGTTTAAGAATTGATGTTGTCTGTGTGTTTCAGTAAGAGCTCCTCCAGAGCATCAAAACCAGACAGATAAATACTGTCACCTGTCATATATTTTTTAATCATTATTTCACCGGTTCAAGACCTTTATCATGATGAGCTTGATATAAAATATGACTTTGTATAAAATACGAGCACAACGTTTCAGCTTTCTGCTGAGGCGGCAGTCCCACCAAATGTTTCTAACAGTTTAAAGTGTCTTTGGCGACAGGAAGGTTCAAGGGTTCAGTGTGTGTGCAATACATTTTTATCGTCTCGATGGTATCAATTGAATTAATTTGCCGCATTCACTCAGAAAAGTTGGATCAAGGAGAATTATGGCTGAATCACTCCCTATCAAGGAGTTCTTCCATTCAGTTGATTGAATAAATCTTTGGCTAAAAGGTTGGGAAAATGAAATATTTCTGGGATAAGGTACAAAAATGTTGTTTTCTTAGGTGGAAACATAAAGTTTTGATAAGATTGACAATGATAATGGGAAATGCAGAGAGGTTGAAGTGACTCACTTTCTATAAAAAGCTCTCCGTCGCAAACATGGCAGAAGTAAAGATCTGGAGGTGACTTTGCAGTGCAGTGGTCTGGATGTGTATTAGTTATTCCTCTTTGTTAGATACTGCTCTTACTTTACACAACACTCGTGCCTTTTCAAGGGGGGTGAGGGAGCCTAGCGATCTGTGAATAGACTTTTTCTCTAAATATGAGTGGCTGTTTCAGCATTTTAAGGCACATGTAAAACTACTCTTTGGCAAATGATTTATTTTTGCCCTGGAGTTATCATGTAACATTAATATCTGACTGAAACTCGAAATTAAACTAATTTACAGGTCACTTGTGTGTATATGTATATACCTGTATCCTTGGAAAAGCGATACAGGGGATATACCAAGCACGGTCACCAATAAAAGAGTGAGTTATTGTAATGCTTGCCTCTACATGTCCAATCAGAAACTTTCCGTGAGTGTATGTACCCACAGAGACATGCCTGGTGCCTTTTCAGAAAGCGACTGTGTCCACAAGTAACGCTGAAGAATTGCTCAGATAATTGATTCCTCCACCCATTTGATCATTTGAGCGCGTCTTGCTTGGTAGATTGCACTTTGACCTCGTAACAGTGCCATTTGAAGTAAGCCGGAGTGAGAATGGTATTGGAAAGCTGACGGAATGAGAGGAGCTACTAGGGGGAGAAAGGGGGAGGGAGCTGCCCTGGGGTAAACGCCACAGTCCAGCGGTGTTTTGCAGAATTTCTCTTCCACTCTGGAGCTTGTGTGTGCCTGAACAGCGCGTACCACAGACAGAACAGCTTTAATGAACACGTCACCAAAACTAAATTGGTTTTCATTTATATATGAAAATCTTTTTTTTCCCTTTTCTTTCTCCTCAAAGCATTCCCCTGATAAGAATCTGATAGTGCTTATCATTTTCAGCGCTTCCTTTTAAAAGTTCCATATTTTCCCCTCCAAAGTATTTTTGTATCAGAAAAAAAAGCCATTGTGCTTTTTGATCAGCGACTCAAATTAGCAGGATAAAGTACAATGTTATCTTCGCTAATAATTCGCCCCGGCAATATTTTACCGCCGTGCTCCAGGCCGCCACAAACGGTGACAGGAAGCCGGTGAACTCCTGCCAGAGGTCAGAGCCCTGCCAGGCAGATAATTAACCGGGGGAGACAAAGACGTGCGTCGCGGTGTTTATTGCCCTGGTGGCAGAGGAAGGCGATCGGGAGATGGCTGCGTCTCCGCCGCCCCGTTACCGCCCCCCGGGGTACTGCGAGCCGGGGTCGCCGTGTCGTCGGGCTCCGACGCACCACCAGGATCATCTGCCGCCGCCATCACCTGCGCCTTCTGTCGCTGTCCCTCCGCCCGCGGGTCCCGCTGGCGCCCTCCTCCAACACCTCCATGCGCGTCTGTCGGCTGCGAGCGTGAGGAGAGGGAGGAGGCGGCGTATCGGCCTGGCATCTCCCTCAGCAACCCGGCGAGCGAGCCGTCTGCGCCGGTGCGAGTCTGCCTATTCTGTAACATGTACGGACTTACAGAGCAACCGAGCAGTATTTATATGATGTAGTCATTAAATTTTTTTTTTTCATTAGGCTTCTAAAATACGTTTTTGCGACATCAGATCAGCTAATGTGTTTTTCTGGGAACATGATTTTTTACGAATGTAATCCTTTTTGCCAGAAGTGAGTAGCCGTCTATAAATAGAGGATTTAGGACGGTGCAGCTGAGGTGTCACTCTGTCAATTGACCTTCTGGGTGTTCCTCAAAGTGCCTTGTGTCGGTGCTATGTAATCAAAGCGCGCTTAATTCTCCCATCGTAAACGTGTCCAGTTAGCCTAATGGAACTGCATGCAAGGATTATTGCTATTGCACCCTTACAGCAATGCAACCTGTTCAGATGGACGGATTCCGCTGCAGGGAATGAGACATGTTGCTGAAGGATGCGACAGCAGTTTCCCTCCGCTATTCGGAACGGTGACCCACTGCTCCAACATCCAGCGCCGTATGCCACACGCTGCCCACGTGCATATCAAATTCCATAACCGCAGGATTCTGTCTGTGGGGCAGATGGTGTCCTCGCCGGCCCTGTGCACTCTGCCCGTGTGTGTGTGTGTGTGTGTGTGTGTGTGTGTGTGTGTGGGAGAGAGAGAGAGAGAGAGAGGGAGGGAGAGAGAGAGAGGGAGAGAGAGAGATGGCCGCACGCGAATGGTGAAGCGCTTATTACACCGGCGGCAATGTGTTCCGAGATTCAGTTAATGACCGGGTTCATTAGTGGAATAACTTAAGGCGAGATGGCAGAGGCAAAAATAAAGCACACTCTTCATGTTAAATGAATTTCCAGAAAAAATACTCACGGCACAAACACAAATCGGGCATATTAAAATTTCGCAAAAAAAAAAAGAATCAGGGACCAATGTCTAAAGGCAACACTGCTTTTTAATGTCGTTGGTCCTGCTGAATACATTTTTTAAAAAGTTAACCTGATGTACACCCATTCTAGCTAACACAGATACAGTCAATTAGTGCACCATATGGGCGATCTTTTCGATAGGGCATGTTGAGGATGCCGTGTCTATGAAAATTCTTTTTCTATTTTTTCTCGACAGAGGATGATGATGCAGTAAACTCATTAATTAACCTCTGCCGGCGGTGAACCATCGTTTTTACCGGGATTTGCATGAACTTTAACCGCAGTTCTGGCGCTGTTCTCTTCAATAAGATCACCAGCCTCAGCCGCTTATCTGTTGACTGCACCGCAGCTAAAACCGCAGTTAGATCAGTCAATGCCAGGCGATTGGGGCAGACTATTCACTAGGGTGAAACTGCGTGTGTGTGTGTGTAACACTCAGGCGAGCACATGCCGCGTTACATCAAACATAAACTTGCAAACAGCGCGAAGAAAAGCAATAACGCGCATTTACGCAGGCACACAATAACCAGTGGAGCGGAAAGCTAATTCAATAAAGTCGCACCAAAGGCTATGTTATACACGTAAGATTCTATCGTCATAAATATAGGCTAATTGCAAAAAAAGTAACCGGGGCCTTCCAGACAGTATGCAAAAACCAGTCCACAGTGTGTTGCACAATAAAAGAATCCAGCGTATTTGTTACAAAAAAAGGAGAAACACTTCGACGAAGCAACATAAAGCACTTCGATGAATGCCAACGTCACAATCAAATTCATGCAGGTTCTTCTTTCCCACCCTGTTCAAAACGCAATTGTCGGATGTGAACTATTTCTGATTGTGTGCGTAATGGCGTGAACAACATTTTTTAAATTGTTATTTATATATTTATGAGAATTAAGCGGGGGGGGGGGGGGGGGGGGGGGGCGGCTTTGTGACTTGGGGTGGAGTTCCTGGCTGGTACAGCTTGATTGGCAGGCTTAGGGCTGGCTGTAAACCAGACGACCACTCATGGTGTTGGGCCGTGGGACAGACGCACTGTGAACATTGTTAACCTGCAAACAATGCTTCTTGGTTCAGTACTTGCTATCAGGTACTGAACCAAGTGAGCCAGTCAAAACACAGTATTCTGCACAGCAAAACACTGATTGGTTCAAAAGTTGTGCGTCACCAGTAGCACATGATAGCGCCACCCAGTGGAGGTCCATGCTGGTCTCACCCTCCCACCCCTGTCATTCACCAGCTGAAGATGCTCAGGTCAGAGAGTAATCACTGTGGAAATTGTCATGGATATTGGCGTCAGCCTTCACTTTCCCTTTAAATCAATACCGCACGGATTACAAAGCTCTAAATCAGGGGTGGCCAACCCTCTCCTGGAGTGCCCCTTGCCCTGCATGTTTCAGATCTCTCCCTGCTCCGACACAGCTGATCCAAGTGATCAACTCGTTATGAACTCCTGAAGCTGCTGAATAACAAACTGATCATTTGAATCAGCTGGCCCTCCAGGAGAGGGTTGGCCACCCCCTGCTCTAAATCATCACCTCCACATCCACATCACATCCACTGAGTGTAACACACAACGCGCGCTGGCCCGTGTACCGTACAGGTAGTGATTAGGGAATCTGCACAGTTTGACCTCCGTAAACACAACTTTAACATATTTAGTAGATCATAATAAAATAATAAATCATATCAATATATATATATCAATATATATATTTATCATATCAATAAATCAAATAATAAAACAGTTTTGAATAAACAATCAACGAAACTGACTCTAAAATATTAAATTGACTATACAACATATGTATATTTTATTTATTTCTAAAAAAATTCACGCTTGAAAGGAGTATTTTCTTTCGGGCACAGTACTTCATTAAGTGCTATGCATATGTATACGTGTGAGAGAGAGGGGAGGAGAGAGACCTACATTAGTTATTTGTTTTTAAATAAACCTGAATACAAAGCAGGTGAGATAATTAAACAAGGGGATGAAAACGGGCTTCGTCAGTATTTCTGTACGTCCCAGATAATGCATCAATCCGTATGTGACTATTTTTTAACACCTATAATTAAGTTACATCTGGGCTTTTTATGTAAATTCCGCCTCATCAAGCGCTTAAATCTAGCTAAAGAGGCGCGTTCTGCGGGGAAATTGATAATAACCCACGCGGGACTCCAGCTGCTCCAATAGCTTTTATGTTCAGGCCGATAGATTAATTACTTCGATGCGAGTTAATCTGAAACGGGAACACACAAATCAGCGGGGTAGCTCCGCCGGTAGACAGGGAGCAGGTGAGGCCAGGAAACGCGCCCCGCCACAGATGTTTGTGTCAGATTTACGCGAATTCGACACAGCGCAATTACCTGCCTCAGCCGTCCGCTCTTGCGTGTCCTTTTTTATTTGAATAACAGCGTGTTATCGTCGCGATCCCCCCCCCCCCCCCCCCCCCCCCCCCCCCCCCCCCCCCCCCCCCCCTCGTCCTTTTCGATTACAGGTATTAAACATTCACCGTTCTGCGGGGCTAAAAAAATACAACATTGGTTATGCAAATGGCGACTAACAGCTGGGCAGCCCGCACATTACGGTGCTAACCCACGGATTTATGATTACTACTCCGGGCGGGATCGCCTCGAGCAACAGATATTTAGACGAGTAGAGAGGAACTCGTGTGACAGGTTATCGCTCAGGGAGAGACATACCTAAATACCTTAAATCTTGAGCGAAGCGAGATAGAGACTCTTGGCTAAGGTTTGTAACTCGCTCGATTACCAGCAGGGCTTTAGCATTTTACCCCTGAGCCAACTCCTGTACTTAACCTGGATTACATCTGTAAATGTCTAGCTGTGCGAGAGTGAAATCTAAGATATGTCATTTAGCCAAAGTAAAAGCACTAGGCAACGCAAAGAAATAAAAATCTTACCTTAAGAACAAAACACAGTGTCCATACTGTCCTACCTTATCAGAAACCATTCATCAGCTGTTATGTCCCTGTTGAAATATAAAGTGGGTAATCGTTAAGAGGGAATTTGCTTTTTGACTTTGCTAACGGCACCATTCTAAGAGCGTCGCGCTTGCAGCCGTTTGAGGCTGCTGGGTAAATGAGCTGTTCCAGGGAACGACCTCCCATACTCTTCCACACCCAAGGCGTTGCCAGCCCGGAGTCCTGGGACACCTTCCAGTTAGCAGGTGGCGTACACTCAACGAGCTGATTTCCTGTCCAAACGGTAACTTCAGTATATTACAGAAATAGAAGCTGATGCAGGACAAAAGCTAACGGCCCTTTCGGTCTCCCAGGACTGAGGCTGGCCCTCCGTGGCTGATGGATGACAAAAGCACATTCTTGTTTTGCTGCGGTTAGAGGGAAAAAAAAGTCCTAAAACAAGGCCTCCTGGGCTCCCTTTGCAATGAACAGCAGTAGCAATGTTTTACCACTAGAGGGCGTGGTGTTGTTTTTATGACAGCGGGCTCTTACACCTCTTCTCTTCTGCTGTACTCTGTGCTTTCTTTTTGAGTCAGGAGTTGTTTATTTGGCTTGCTTCTCATGGTAAGTTCTGGTGATGCTGGCTCATCTATAACGCCTATAACGTGCTGATCTGTGGTACTCTGCACATTCCGAGCAGATCCAATCAAACACAAGACTCTCAATTTGCTTGCCAAAAAAAGGACCCAGGTTTATAGCTCGAAGGAACCAATCATGTGCTTGAACTGACTCTAGAGAATGACATCACCTCACTCTGTAAACTCTCGTCCCACACTGCCACGCCCGTGTGCCTGTCTGCGGGCACGTCCCCTGACGCTCGCCCGGCAGGAACCCAGGTGTGGTGATGGTGAGGGCGGGCCGTGGGTGGGGAAACGGCCGGCCTGCTGAGAGAGGGGGGGCTCATAGTCCGTGGGCGGGACCATGGCCCTCCCACACTCGCCAGATGGCGCGTGGGCGCAACGCAGCCGGCGGATCCCGAGGACGGCGTTTTCCGGAAGGCGGCGGTGGCAGTGGCACACGCTTTGGCGGCCGCATCCCAACGCCTCAGGAACTGAGAGAGAGTTCCATATCACGCGCCACATCACCCTTCCGCCAACAACAAACAAACCCAACTCTCTGGAAAAGAGAGTTTTCGGCCTTGTCCTCGCCTATTATCTGGAACTGATACCGAGGTGGAAGATGGTGAGTGTTCAGGTTTATTTTCAGTAAGGAACTGTTCTGTCAATCCAGACTGACTAACTGCACTTTGACTGTGCCATTCCATTATTCTGCCCAGCAAAACGCCCCCGCCCAGAGAAACCATATCTGACATTTAATATTCTAGATTTAGTGCCTTTCACAGGGGCACAGCAGCCGTGACTAACCTGGGAATTGAACTGGCAACCACTGGGTTATGAGACTACAGACTGCGGCCCAGGGACGTCCGTGTGACAGGCGGGATAGGATGTCACTGTCGGCGGAGTGACAGCGGTGTGTTCCCTAACGGCCGCATGCTGAGTGCTCCGTCAGACAGTACAAACTCATGCATAAAGAGGGAGTGACAGGAGCATCACCGAAATGACATCCACAGAAATCATCTCTGCATGCTCGGCAAAAAGGGGGCATTTCTTCAAAACTGGAAGAGCAATTTTATTCTGCGATTCCATGCAAGATCCTCACTCAGCACAAGCTTAAGTAAATAGGTTTAGGTAAATGGGTGAAACTACTAGTCATAAGCACAAATAGATGCTGTGCTATGTTAGTGACACTGAGAAGAATAATGTCTCACATGCACTTGTGTAGAATAGGAGCTGACTGGGGGGTTAGAAACATGTTTGTGATTGCACTTGGTAGACTTGCCAGAGTTTGTATTTATGTTTGGTAGGCTCAGTAGTTTGTCACTATTTGTGTTTGTTATACAAACACATTATTATATCTACAGTCCACTGCAGAGTCTTCCAAAAAAATCTTAACATGGTGTTCTTCAGATTGTTTAACTCTAGCGCAGTGGACTGGACAGTTAGATCTCTCCACACAGGTTTAGAAAAATGACACATAGCTTGTTTTTAAGGTGGATGTGGGCTACTGAAGTACTTTTAAAGGATATCATTGTGACTGTATGGCTGCCCCATGCTAGTTCCAGGAGAACCGGGGAAGGCAAAATTATGTTCTAACTGGGATCAGAGATGGTGCTGAAGCCATTGTACAGCAGAAACAGGCGGCTCAGACAGACCCTTTTATTCAAGGCCCGAATCTTTCCAAATGCTGGGGTTTTTTTTTTTTTTTACAAGCGCATTGCTGGTGAGTTTACGGGCTTGTAAAAGTGTTTTTCCTGATGGGATTCTCTGAAATCGCCCCCAAGGGGTCAATCACAAGGAGCTCCTCTGTATGCAAACATAATCGCAGACGCTCTCACTCATCCCGAAAACGTCCTATAACCCCAACCATCAACTGCGTACCAGACTGCCAGACCTATAACCGAGCCTCAGTGTCTTCTCCCCCCCTTAAAATTGTCTAGGGTTTGAGTGGATTTATTATAATGGGGAAGCAACATGCTTTTAGCCGTGTGGTTTATGGTAACATTACCTCCTTGACATGCATCTTAAAGGCGAGCGCTGAGCTGGAATTAAGCACTGCTCTCAGTGAGGGAGAAGAGTGGGAACATTAGCATTCCCGCTCGCTGTTAAATCTTCAATGATCTGGTTATTTACTGAGCATCGGAGGGCAGGCCCGCTCTGAGGGAACGTATTAGCTCAGTCTCGGCAGATGAAAAGCCACCATTTCCTCCTGTGGACGAAGCCCAGAGGCACGAAGGTGGTCTGTTATTTGTTGTCCTCTTCTCAGTGTTTCTGTAACCAGCGACCAGATAAGGCTCTCCTAGGACCCAGATCTGTACGTATTGTAGACTTATTTGTTTACTTGTCAGGCACTCTTTTCAACAGTGCCTTGCAAGGCTAAGACAGCATGATACATTGACGTCGTATTGCCAAGGCAACAAGGCCAAGAACAATAACACAGGTACAGTAAATAGGCATTGTGTTGAGAGACTACTGAAATTAAAATGTGTAACAGTAAAAACGTAGTGCCTTATCAATGCCTTTAAGATCACCACGCTTAAATCACACTAGAGAGAACATGAAACCAGTTTCCCCTGGTGGGATCACTGGAGTCTAACTCCTGTTGAGTTCTGTGAGTGTGTATGACTAAGGCATTGCACTGTGAACCAGAAGGTCATAGGGTTAAGCCCCGTATGGATGTCACTGGTGTTGTGCTGTTGAAGAAGGCTCCCTGGTTGCGTACAGAATCCACAGTGTGTGATACGTATAAGTCAGTGTGGGTAACGATATCTGCTGTGAGTGGAAGTGATGGTACTAATTAAATGGTGAGTAATAGCACTAATTAAAAAAAATTTCAGAGGGGCCAAGGAGTGGGTGGGTCCTGCTGACACCCCGCTAATCACTTGTGCTGTGATGTCACTTCCCTCCTCTGCCTGTTCGTGTGACCGTAGCACTGGCAGTACGGAGGCAGTGGCTGCAAGTTCAAATCCCAGAGGGGAATGGCACAGCTGCACTGCCTCCCTGGTGCAGTAGTAACGATGTGCCACCTCATCTCTGTGCAGAAGCAAACACAAGGAACAGCCTGTAAAAACTCTCTTTTTCACGCTGTAGTGCTAGTTCCTTGCTTACATTTGTACTTAAGGGCCACAGGTGAGTGCATTAGCGCACAGACAGGCAGGCATTGTCCTGGAGTGCTGGAAATGCTTCTGGCTTTTGTAACACTGCAGCTCTTAACTTGCGCAGTTAAGTAATTATGTTTAACAAACGCAGGTTATTCGGTGTGAATGGCTAAACACCGAGTGCACTGAGCACACGACGGCCTGCATTAAATTAGGAGAATAATTAATCCAATTATGTGATTAAGAGCTCAGATGCAGCACAAAGCAAACTCTCTCTGTGTCTGTCACTCCATGGCCAGGAGTTTCCTGCCTCTGGGTTAATGCACTCGTGTAATATTCTGGCTTGGAACAGTACAGCATGCGCTCGTAACCCATGTCCGCAGAGACCCGCCCCAGTGGCTCTCTTTCAAGCCAACATTTGGTCAAAGAGCTGCTTGCATCCACTTAAGGGAGAGCAGAATTGTACAGAAACCACAATCCAGAACCCGTTCCAGAACTGAAAACCGTGACACCCAAGCTACTAACAAGAAAATAAATACGCACAACCTCGAATGTTTATACCCCAGCTGCATGAGTCCTTGATGAAATAAGAATACAGATATGTCAAAGAAAAGTTTAAGACCAGCCTTAGTGCGATAATAATGTGCAATGTTCCAGTCATTTCCCATGCTATCCTGAGGCAGGTTTCTCTTTAAGGTTGTAATATTAATCGATAAGCCAAGTTTGACCTAATTAACAATGTTCACTTTACCTTCCCATTAGTCCCTAATTGTGCTTTCTTTTCATTTAGTTTTTTCCACAAAGCCGAAGTACAGCTTTAGCTCCGTGTGTGGGCTTCGTCTTCACTGCCGTTACCATGGCGGCACTCGCATACAGACCGCATTATTTCTGATCAGTGCGTCTTTATGACATCTGCATTTTAACTGTAATTCATTATTTCTGATCAGTGCGTCTTTATGACACCTACATTTTAACTGGAGTTCACGTGTTGTCATCATGGTGGATATCGTTGCTCACCTCCACAACGTAAAGCGTGTTTAAACTGTAACCTATGTAAGTACCTCTGGATAAGAGTGTCTGCTAAATGACTGTAATGTAATGTAAAAGCTAATGGGACATTCAGCGATGCCATTTACACGGCGGCGGTCATGTGCAGGTGTGTTAGAATGCCACCTCATGCAGTCGTATTCGCGCGCTCTCCTTGGTGATGACCGGTGGCCGTGCCCTGCCTCTCTGGCCTGTGTCAGTGCCCCCCCCCCCGGCCGCGTCACGCTGATCCCTCGGGCCCGCACCTTCCCCCCGCGCTCTGTGTGTGTGACGCTGATGTATGGCCTCGGGCTCGGGGTCACACCCCCGCAGAGGACAGCGGCGACATGTGCGGTATTCGCGCAAGCACTGCGCTTTAACCCCGCCTGACTCGTCACCACGGCGCCGCGGGGGGGGGGCACGCGGGGCACCGCCTCCTAAAGCAAGGTGATCTATTTCCGTTCTCCCTCAACCCCGCTCCGCCCCCCGGGGAGATCTGCAGTGCGGACGCCCGTGAAGGAGGCCGTCGCCGGTGTGTGAAGTCGCACCAACGGCGGTGTCACAGTGTAGAGCGTGCACAACACCCAGGAATCCTCCCTTTAACAGGGTGGACGAATGAATGAAATACGCGGCACACCACTGAGGAAGAGGAGGGATGGAGGCAGAGCGAAGGGCAGAGAGAGAGAGGGAGAGAGAACAGAAGAGATGAATGGAAATGGTAAATGGACTGCATTTATAGAGCGCTTTTCTACTCATTTTTGAGTACTCAAAGTGCTTTACAGTTATATGCCTCACATCTGCCTACCAGTGGCAGCGGCTGCCATACAAGGTACCAACTGGCCACTGGGAGCAGTTTGGGGTTCAGTGTCTTGCTCAAGGACAAGTTGACATTCTGCCAGGAGGAGCCAGATTCAAACCAGGGACCTTCCGATCCCAAGTCGACTGCTCCACCTCCTGAAGAGATGGAGGGAGAGACAGAGGGATAGAAAGTGGGAGAGATGATGGGAGAGAGAGAGGGATGGAAAGAGAGGGAAAGAGAACAGGAGAGATGGAGGCGCAGACAGAAGGATAGAGAGAGAGGGCTAGAGAGTGGGAGAGATGGGAGAGACAGGGATAGAGAAAGAGATGGAGGGATAGAGGAGGGAGAAAGAGAGAGTTTGAGAGAAGGATGGAGAGGGTGAAGGAGGAGAGAAGTTATTTTTCTCTATTATAGCTCTCTTTGTATGTGGGCATTAAAATGCACAGCTCATTCTATACGCAGCCTCTTTATTTGCTGTAATGCTTGTGATAGCAGAATAAGCTGCAGTGCTGGTCCATCTGCTTCACACCCAGCATTAGATTAGCCAAACTTACTCAATATAGGAGCCAATCAAAATGCAGGGCTCAGTGATGATAATTATGTGTACTTTAACAGGGAACATGCTGTCATATCGTTACAAAATGCGGTCGTGTGAAAACTGATAATGCCATGATTTTGCTTAAGATGAACCTCGGACCAAACCCCCCCACCCACCAGGAAACCATTCATGCCTGCCATCCTGTTTCACCCCTACAGGCTGCATTGAAGCCCAGCTTCAACATTCGCTGAGATTCTCTGTGTGTATTTTGTGAGCCTTCCTGCCTCTGAGAGCTCCTGTTTAACGCCTCTACTTGGTGCTGTGCAAGTGCTCTGTGGCGTTTCCCCCCACCACGATGGGCGCTGTGCTAAAGTGGATTTGATTGGCTGGTTGTCTGGGCTGATTGACGCGGCGGCATTCCTAGCGGTGTCGGCTTACGCCGGGGCCTATCAGACCTGTCAGCGTCCCCATCAGCGCGGAAACGCGCCGTACCTCCACGCCGCGACCCTTTCAGGGGAGAGAGACGTTTTACATGCTGACAGACGAGGCGGAGTGGCAGGGAGTCCCACAGGGGGCTGGGGGGGGCTGAGCGCGGGGGGTGGGGGGGGTTCCCTCAGCCCGTCCCTGGGGGGTCCACACAGCTGCTGGAGCCGTCACTCAAACCGCAGAGCCCTGACGACCGGCCCCCGCGAATCGCCAAACACCTTCAGCGCCCATCAGCACCGTGAAAAAATGGGAGGGAAGCTTCTTATTGGCAATTAATTTGATAACTCCGTCAAGAAAGCAGCTCACAAAGTCTTTTGGCTGGACCGCCCTCACCCCCACCCCCCACCCCCCTTTCCCCAAATACACTATAAAAACAAACATGTTTTCACAGAGCCCCTGAATCCCGCCCCAAGGTTAGACGGCAGATACAGGCCTACGAGTGATAAACACATTGATAAAACCATTTCTTTAATAACGCTTATTTGTCAAAATGCCACCCGGAGGCACTTTCTATTATCACCGTTTCAGAGTTTTATGGGCACCCTATAAATACAGCCCACATGATTGGGTGGGAGAGAGGGAGAGAGAGACAGGGAGGTAGCTGCGCCGGGGGGGGGGAGAGGGGCAGAGAGAGAGAGGGAGGGAGAGACAGGGAGAGAGAGAGAGGGAGAGATGGGGAGAGAGAGAGAGAAAGACAGACAAAGAGGGAGAGAGAGAGATGAGGAGAAATGGGGAGAAAGAACCCTGAGAGAGAGAGAGAGAGAGATGTGCATGTTCAGGCTGTAAACGCCTGTTTCCCCGAGCAGTGTGTCACATACTGCGGAGGATAACCCAATCTAACCCCAGTGCAACCAGGAGGGCGCCTCGGATCAATAACCCCACAGGGAGGAAGCAGCGTTTCCTGTCTAAAGAGAGAGATTGGTTTGTGTTTTACTGAAGTAAAGGGAAAATATCATTTACAATGTATGTTGCACTATATATACAAAATATACTATATCTAATAACATATATATAACATATGACCAATGAGCAGTGATGTCTGTATGCATCCCTGTAGGTGCACTCCTTGCTAATCCACTCTTGCTTGCAGCTTCTGTGTGCCTCAGTTCCGAAAGCTTATATCTCACAATGGCCAGTGAGCCGATACCTGCAAGACCTCCAAAACACCGTTTTATCAGAGTTCCGTGGCTGAACGGGACACAGCCCCGTTTCAGGGGCGCGGTCCAGGGAGAGGGCTGTGAACCCATGACCCTGTGGAGAAGCGGAGGAAATTGGGGAGGAGTGTGCTTTCATCAGAGCGTTCGCGTAAACTCCCAGAATGCTCAGCGCTGTGTATTAAATGCGCTGTAAAACAGAGAGGAACAGGTGAAGCACAGGAGGAACTCTAGCATCGGCTCGATTGGGTGGCTTTTACAGGGAGTCTGTTCTGGCCCCCTGGGCAGGAATTAAACAGTTTAAGGCTCCTGGACCCTGGGTACGTTCGGCAAACACTGCAGAGGCTGATCAAAATCTCCAGCTCACTGGCAACTTGTTTCACAGTGCATTAGCGTGAGATTTTGTGGTGAAGCAGGAAAGTAAGCAATTGTAATTAATGCCAGATTGTGTAGATTTAATACGCCTTCTTCCCCAGAACGCCGTGGTGAACCCGGGCAGTTTCACAGAGTGCAGTGTGAGGAAAGAGCCGCCTTGTTTAACGCTTCATGAGAAGACTGACGCTGCCTCTGGTTTTTGGCATGGGATTGTCACAGGGAAAGGGGAAAGGAAATTCCATTAGCCCCTCCTCTTTATTCGGTAACCAATCAGAAGCTGAGGGAAGACACTTGCACTCTCCACCCAAAGCAACACATCCGCCAACAGTTTGCAGTTTTTTTGTCAGTGGTGGGAAGATTTCTGGGGAGATAATCTAAACACCGAGACGCAAATAATGGCTCTTCTGTAAATGTGTTAATTAAGGTTTTTGTTTTCTTTTGTGTGGTGACGCATCTTCGTGGAGAAATGTACAAGGATGTGCGTCAGGTGACTGTATGTGATGATGCCTACCCTGTCCTTCAGCTCTGACCAAGCCCAGGAAAACAGCCTCAGGGAGGCAAAGGGCCAGAGGCTGATGGCTGGCTCCTACTTAGCAGGGCCACTCAATAGCGGGGACACATATTAGATTGTCTTACATTGTCTTACATTGCATTCATTTAGCAGACGCTCTTATCCAGAGTGACTTCCAGCACAAGACAACAGAAGTGTATGTATCCAAGGTAAATAAACAATATACAGTGTGAGCCACGGCTTTTTCCTCAGTTTCACAGGAAGGGACGGTCGTGGAAAACGGCGTATTCTCTCTGCAGGTTGCTGGGAGGTGTTCTCAGGCAGAAAGAACCTACCGCTAATGATCAGATCAGAGCGCGGGGGTGTGGGTGCGGCAGTCACTGGCGTCTCAGCAGGGGGTGTGACTGCAGCTGTCGGTAGAGTGAATGGATGAAACGCCTGTCGGGAAACTCGAACCCCACCAGGTGTTCAGCTGACGCTTCCCATGGCGGCAAAAATCACTCTCCTTTGGGGAAAAACCTCCCGCAATGTCTGTGTTGAAGTGAGTCGTGTGAGAGTGACACTGTTGGGGTGGTGACTGCACCGTGGTCATGGCATGACTTTGCCTCCTGCTTGTACACAAACAGCCTGCCTAGCTCAGCTCAGGTCTGCTCATTGTGTGATTTTTTTTTTTCAGGACAGGTTTTGTGTTAAATATGTGTGAAAGCACAGTTCCAGTCCTTCATGGGTTAACCCTGGCATTGTCCTTAATTATTGTTTGCGTCAATGATATTTTGGAGTGAAAATATGTGGCGCTCGTCTGTCCACCGTCTTGCCGTGAAGCTGTTGTGCCTAATGAGTCACGGTGAGGGGCTTTGATCAGGAGTTCTGAGAGGCGGGTGCGAAAAACAAAAATAACTCCAAATAATGGCAGCAAATTAGCTCAGCTCCTCTGTAGAGAAAAGCCTCTCAAAGACCCTGACAAGAAAATGATTCCTGATGCTAAGAACGTGAGACGCAGCTTTCTAATCTTTTCCCTCATCTTTCCGACTTCTACCAAAGACGTCGGTCTTTACAGACTTCACCTTTTCCATTGTTAGATGGAAGATTTTGTTTATGGAACTTCGGAACGAGTCCTCAACTTGAAAAATGACCCAGCCATAGATTTTCTATTTATTGAACAGATATACAGCTCTGTGTATGTGAAAGTTTAGTTTTAGTGTGGAAAAATCTTTCTGATTTCCAATGAGAGAGAGGCTGGCAAGTTAGAACAAGAGCAAGAGGAAAAAAGCCAGTGAGAGGGGCACAGAAAAACAAGTCTGAATAGGCAGCGAAGATTTTTAAAAAAAATTATTTACCAACATCATTTATGTCATGATATTCCCCATGTCCTCTCATTCCCAAACATCACATAGCACAAGTCACAATACTGAATATTAATACCTACTTTATGTGTGTAGCTAGGTATATCTGAATGTACAAATACTTATATAGTTATAGTGTCTTTGTAGTATATGTATTTGGTTTAATCCCGTATTGTCCATATTTTTTGTGGAAAAAAACCCCAGAAATTTCTAGCCCGTATTGACAAATGTAAACCTTGCTTATACCATTGTGTTCATGGGAAAACGGGATTCATTGAAGCTGTGGTTTATGGTGGGGGTTTTCGGGAACTGCCTGTGCGATTAGAATCGGGAACAGCCTGCACCCATTAGGGGGTCAAAGGCAGGCTTTCCACAGCCATCCCGGCAATGCAGGCTGGGGCCTCCTGTTCTAAAACTCCACCTCCCACACACGGAAGCGAGAAGAACCGAGGGAGCAAAGCTCACAGCCTCCAGTTCAGCGACCTCTGCGAAAACTGCCGGCAAACCGGCGAGATCGAATCGTGCAGACTCCTTAGCGATGGACAGACTCTGCTTCCTGTTTGTACTATATACAGTGGTTCCATTAAAGGACCCTCTCCACAGCTCTCATCATAAATATTTATGCACAAGCAGGCCTGGAACACAGTTTGCTTTGGCCTTGATTGGCAGTTAACACATATCAACAGCGAGAGCCAAACAAGTAACAGTCTCGCAGCTCGTGAATATTCATGAACTCCCACATTTTACAGACACAAGAACTGCTGTTCGGTTCAGCAAGGCAGGAGCGGAACTTTTGCTGTGAAGTGCTGAGTCTCTGATGTCACCCTCGCGAACGGGCGTCCATTTGCCATTTCCATTCATTTCTCCCATGTCGGAAGTTGCGTTCACTCATCGGGACTGTGACACTGTCAGAGAAATTCTGAGGACTACGGTGCTGATTGAGTGTACGCTGTTAAACACGGCATGTTACGGCAGACTCCTCTCTCTCTCTCTCTCTCTCTCTCTCTCTCTCTCTCTCTCTCTCTCTCTCTCTCTCTCTCTCTCTCTCTCTCTCTCTCTCCACACGCATTGATCTCTGTAAGATTACTGCTTGACTCCGCAACTGCAAGCTAAATAAAATATTAAAGACTGCGGGCTATATTTCTTGCAAGGAAACTGCAGGCCTTCGGTGTCTCAGTAGTTAGCCAAGACGTGCCAGGAATCTGTTTTCTGCCTTGAGAAATTGTTTATGTAGCACTGGATGTAGCTGATGAAGATATTGGCAGCTATCATTGATTTCTTTTGAGTCAATGAGGATAAACCTCACGGACTATAGCCTTGAGAAACCCTTTGAAGTAAACAAACAAATGAAAAAAAAAAAAAAAAACGCTGGGTTGGCACAGGGTTGTACTTCATACTTGCGGGGTGGACGTGTGAGTAGATCTTTGACTTTTCAAAGTAACAAAAACACATACTGGTGAGAAATTGTTTTCCGTATCATTATGATTTGCTATGTATTAAACAGGCAATACCAGAACATTGGAATGCAGTGTATTAAGTCTGAGCTGACCTCCATGGAAGAACAGCAAGCAATGAAGGAGTATTAATGTTTATGTTCTAAAGGTCACCTTGACTGAAGTCAGAGGGCACCGTTCATTAGTACCTTCAGTAAATTCAATTTAACATTTGTATTGTAGAATATGTTTACACATATTTCCATATCTTTTTCCTCATTTCCTTAAAGCGTATTTTCTTACGTGCAGTCAGTTGTCATTGTACACTTTAACGCTGTAAGCGCTGGGTCGGATATTTTAGCATTATTTAAAATGACTTTTTTTTTTTTTTTGTGAGGGAGCAGATTCACAGCAGTTTTGTGGACGTGTGTCATGGAAGAGCCGCGTAACGCCGATCGTGCACTGAATGTGATTTCCCTCAATGTCATCACAACCCCTTAAAGTGGTTCCCTTTAAGATCCACATCTTCCTCATCCTCTTCCGCGTGCTTCTCCGGAACTTTCCACAGCAGTTTATTTTAAAGGCAAACGCGGTGGGCGGTAAAGGTGACATGGTGAGGGAGGGAATGTGTATTTCGCTACTTTTTCCTGTAGAAACGGTTCCCCCTTGTGAGACTCATTCCAAAGATGACTATACATACACAAGCTTCTTTACTCAAACTCAGCAGCAGCAGTGGGAGCATCTGTACCATCCTGCCCCAGGGTTGATGTCTCTCCCCTGTAACCTGAGCTCTGCCCCTATTGAAGTCTGCCATACCTGTCATTAGGGTCGCACATTCAAGGGCTTGGTTCCGCAGTAATTGTGCGACTGGCTGGGTTGTCTTTGTGTGCGCTAGCTGCGTGATTGTGTCCCTCGCCGATGCCTGCAACTCTGCCTGCCTGTAGCCTGCTATTAAACAGCGTGGAAAATGACTCGCTCGCTGATTGACTGACTGGCCCTCCAGAGGTGATGAGTTAACCTCATTTCACCACTAGATGGCATTCTTCCTAGAGATCACGGCTGGACAAACTATTACTGCCAGCATTCCAGAGCAACAAAATGCAAAGTATGTTGCATAATATTTGATATGGATCAATTACCAAGCGTAGCTCCCAACAATCCATTGCAGGCTTGCACAATTTTTTCAATCCATTTATACAGCTGGATTATGTTTGTGTGCCAGTTTGGGTTAAAAGGGCAGCAGTGCTTCACCAGGTAATCATACAAACAAGCCCTGTTCCTGACCGTTACACCTCACTGCTGCACGCCCCAAGATGGTGCAAGGTCTTGCATTGGCCAGATTTTCTAGCCATTGGCCATTTTGTGCAGTGTTTTCTTTCCGATTTTCACACTTTAGGAATCACCAGTTCTGTATTAAGCTTCTCAGTCCGCCACACCCTCTACAGTCACACAGGTGCACTGCAATCCTCTGACCCCCCCCCCCCCCCCCCCCCCACTTTGTCACTTCAATTCCCATAGTGCATCACACCTGAGCAAACACAGACTTTAGGATAGGTGCACTCCGCTGACATCATCCAAGCATCTTGTAAGGGCCTCTTGAGCCCCTAGAGGGCAGTAATGAGCATCAAGGCTAGGGGACCCTGGCTGATGTGACTCACCCTACCCCTGGAGAAACCAAGCTAGGTGCAGTCCACTGCAGGGGACTCCTGCTCATTGTCGGCTAATAACACAGTAAAGCCTCCCCCTCGCAAAGCTCTGGGCTGTAGGGCTCAGCCTGACCCTGGAACCAGTGCCCTCACCAACTGAACCACTCGAGTGCTCTCACCCTGCGCCTCTGAATAAGGGTTTTGAATACCAAGGAGAAACAGATTCTGAGGCTGCAACAAGCAACGGCAGCTTCTCAGCCGAACCTCGTCTGTGTTCGTTTTTCTCCAGTGTGCGTCTCTGAGGAGGCAGAGTAGTTGTTGGCTGTTTATTCTAAAGCAGTACTGTAACAGTACTGTACACCCGGCTGCCAGTTTCCTCCTAAACCAGCAGAGGCGCAGGGATCGTCTTCAACAGAATTCATTTTGATCACGTCTTTCCTGTTCCTTTCTTATGTGTTTTAAAATCCCTTCATTTTTTAATGATTTGACTCACCGTAGACAAGGTTATTTCAGTTTAAATGTTCGTTAGATGTTTTTTTTTTTTTGTCTCAAAGAAAAAGTTCAGTTATATCCAGGATAAAGATAAGGTGATATCATTATGTTACAAATTTCATTTTGTATCCCTTGTCCTCAACACACACGCACATGCACACGCACACGCACACGCACACAGGTCACAGAACTCATGTGGCTGACAAACATCACAAGTCTCCATGCTTCCTGTTATAGAATTTGTCATAATCATAAGCATTTCTCAGATGTACTGTTGTGCTATTTTCATGGGAATTAATTTAATGCCATTTTGCTGTGTTTGCATCACGCATGCAGGTAATCATGCATATTAATGTTTGAAGATGGAAAAACAGACAACAGCAGAATTGTGTACCAAAAGCTTACTGTTATTATGAAACCTCTTCCAAGCCTGTTCTGTATAAAACTAATATCAGTATCTGCACTTGTGGTTAAACAGGAGTCAGTGAAGTGGACAGGGCCTCCAGTTTTAGTATAATTGGTATAATATTTTAGTGTTTTTTTTGCATAATTAGTTTCCTGTAAAGTGTCTGAGTTGCTTGAATACCCCCGCCTGAATGTGAAACCAAAACTCACGCAATTAAAATCAAAACTGCGTAATTAAATGTAATTTTTTTTTTTAAAGGCTGTATTTAGAGAACACAAGCACAAATGCAAACTGTGATTGTAAAAAACACAGCCGTGTGACTGCTCGTCCCACTTGGAGAAGACGGAGCTGGTGTGACGGCAGGGTGGCAGCCACACTCAGCTATATTTTTCAAATCTTAGGAATGAATGTATTAATAAAGGGGGTCTTCATTTCACCAGTCTGCACCCTGGAGACTGCTCCTCTGACTTCAGGGGGCAGACACATCTATTGGGTTGAATGATGCTTGACGTGCTGCTGATGAAGTTTTGCTTGGATGATGTATGCAGTGTTTCAGACTGAACACCGGGGCTGCTAACCTTGGTTATGGAGTGTTGCAATGTCTGTGTGCTGTTAAGGGATGCAGGCAGGAGCGTGTAGGAAAGGAGACATGTTTATGGCTTCAGATAGCAGTAAATCTGGGTATGAGGTGAAGTACTATCATCTGTAAATAGGATAGTGTTAAAATGGTGCCAATGCAACCTGTGTGATTCAGCCTATAGCCTATAGCTCAAGCAACCACATTAGTGATCCAGGTTCCGTGCTGAGGGAATCTGATTGGCTCAGTCATGACAGACAAACCAATCAGAGCAAGGAGAAAGTAGACCCCCCTCACCTGGACTCCCTCTGCAAAACTACATGGAATTGAGACAAAAAATATATATATTTGCCATGAAGGAAACTGACTGGAGCATTTACACAAACACAGTCTGAAAGCATGGAAGCTACTGTGTGGTTGAGTTTAGCCAGCCTCCACTTCACAGGAGAGCTGGTCCCATGCTGCTTCAGGTGCACTCCACGTCCTGAACACCAGGCTTTCATTGAGAGATCTGTGACATATCATCCCTGAGCCTGCTGAATGGCATTCCCGAAATCACGGCCCTCAGGGGGGGCTGAGAACAGCCCAGCTGATCGCAAAAAAAGATAAAAAAAAAAAAAAGCCGCAGTAAATTGTCCTGCCACTCAATATATCTGCCCAAGATGTGAATATAC